>NC_068278.1:58898748-59003748 GCF_025860055.1 Xyrauchen texanus | reverse complement strand
GTGTGTGTGTTAGTATGGATGTCTGTGTGTGTGTGTTAGTATGGATGTCTGTGTGTGTGTGTTAGTATGGATGTCTGTGTGTGTGTGTTAGTATGGATGTCTGTGTGTGTGTGTTAGTATGGATGTCTGTGTGTTAGTATGGATGTCTGTGTGTTAGTATGGATGTCACAGTGTGTGTGTGTTAGTATGGATGTCACAGTGTGTGTGTGTTAGTATGGATGTCACAGTGTGTGTGTGTGTTAGTATGGATGTCACAGTGTGTGTGTGTTAGTATGGATGTCAGTGTGTGTTAGTATGGATGTCAGTGTGTGTTAGTATGGATGTCAGTGTGTGTGTGTTAGTATGGATGTCAGAGTGTGTGTGTTAGTATGGATGTCAGAGTGTGTGTGTGTGTGTTAGTATGGATGTCAGAGTGTGTGTGTGTGTGTGTTAGTATGGATGTCTGTGTGTGTGTTAGTATGGATGTCAGTGTGTGTGTGTGTTAGTATGGATGTCAGAGTGTGTGTGTGTTAGTATGGATGTCAGAGTATGTGTGTGTTAGTATGGATGTCAGAGTGTGTGTGTGTTAGTATGGATGTCAGAGTGTGTGTGTGTGTTAGTATGGATGTCAGAGTGTGTGTGTGTGTTAGTATGGATGTCAGAGTGTGTGTGTGTTAGTATGGATGTCAGAGTGTGTGTGTGTGTGTTAGTATGGATGTCAGAGTGTGTGTGTGTGTGTGTGTGTGTGTTAGTATGGATGTCAGAGTGTGTGTGTGTGTTAGTATGGATGTCAGAGTGTGTGTGTGTGTGTTAGTATGGATGTCAGAGTGTGTGTGTTAGTATGGATGTCAGTGTGTGTGTGTGTGTTAGTATGGATGTCAGAGTGTGTGTGTTAGTATGGATGTCAGAGTGTGTGTGTTAGTATGGATGTCAGAGTGTGTGTGTTAGTATGGATGTCAGAGTGTGTGTGTTAGTATGGATGTCAGAGTGTGTGTGTGTGTTAGTATGGATGTCAGAGTGTGTGTGTGTGTGTGTGTGTGTGTTAGTATGGATGTCAGAGTGTGTGTGTGTGTGTTAGTATGGATGTCAGAGTGTGTGTGTGTGTTAGTATGGATGTCAGAGTGTGTGTGTGTGTGTTAGTATGGATGTCAGAGTGTGTGTGTGTTAGTATGGATGTCAGAGTGTGTGTGTGTGTGTTAGTATGGATGTCAGAGTGTGTGTGTGTGTTAGTATGGATGTCAGAGTGTGTGTGTGTGTTAGTATGGATGTCAGAGTGTGTGTGTGTGTTAGTATGGATGTCAAGTGTGTGTGTTAGTATGGATGTCAGAGTGTGTGTGTGTGTGTTAGTATGGATGTCAGAGTGTGTGTGTGTGTGTGTGTGTGTTAGTATGGATGTCAGAGTGTGTGTGTGTTAGTATGGATGTCAGAGTGTGTGTGTTAGTATGGATGTCAGAGTGTGTGTGTGTGTTAGTATGGATGTCAGAGTGTGTGTGTGTGTGTTAGTATGGATGTCAGAGTGTGTGTGTGTGTTAGTATGGATGTCAGTGTGTGTGTGTGTTAGTATGGATGTCAGTGTGTGTGTGTTAGTATGGATGTCAGTGTGTGTGTGTTAGTATGGATGTCAGTGTGTGTGTGTTAGTATGGATGTCAGTGTGTGTGTGTGTGTTAGTATGGATGTCAGAGTGTGTGTGTGTTAGTATGGATGTCAGAGTGTGTGTGTGTTAGTATGGATGTCAGAGTGTGTGTGTGTTAGTATGGATGTCAGAGTGTGTGTGTGTGTTAGTATGGATGTCAGAGTGTGTGTGTGTGTGTTAGTATGGATGTCAGAGTGTGTGTGTTAGTATGGATGTCAGAGTGTGTGTGTGTGTGTTAGTATGGATGTCAGAGTGTGTGTGTTAGTATGGATGTCAGAGTGTGTGTGTGTGTTAGTATGGATGTCAGAGTGTGTGTGTGTGTGTTAGTATGGATGTCAGAGTGTGTGTGTTAGTATGGATGTCAGAGTGTGTGTGTTAGTATGGATGTCAGAGTGTGTGTGTTAGTATGGATGTCAGAGTGTGTGTGTTAGTATGGATGTCAGTGTGTGTGTTAGTATGGATGTCAGAGTGTGTGTGTGTGTTAGTATGGATGTCAGAGTGTGTGTGTGTGTAGTATGGATGTCAGAGTGTGTGTGTGTGTGTTAGTATGGATGTCAGAGTGTGTGTGTTAGTATGGATGTCAGTGTGTGTGTGTGTGTTAGTATGGATGTCAGAGTGTGTGTGTGTGTGTTAGTATGGATGTCAGGTGTGTGTGTGTGTGTTAGTATGGATGTCAGAGTGTGTGTGTTAGTATGGATGTCAGAGTGTGTGTGTGTGTGTTAGTATGGATGTCAGAGTGTGTGTGTGTGTGTTAGTATGGATGTCAGAGTGTGTGTGTTAGTATGGATGTCAGAGTGTGTGTGTGTGTGTTAGTATGGATGTCAGAGTGTGTGTGTGTGTTAGTATGGATGTCAGAGTGTGTGTGTGTTAGTATGGATGTCAGAGTGTGTGTGTGTTAGTATGGATGTCAGAGTGTGTGTGTTAGTATGGATGTCAGTGTGTGTGTTAGTATGGATGTCTGTGTTAGTATGGATGTCTGTGTGTTAGTATGGATGTCAGTGTGTGTGTGTTAGTATGGATGTCAGAGTGTGTGTGTTAGTATGGATGTCAGAGTGTGTGTGTGTGTGTGTTAGTATGGATGTCAGAGTGTGTGTGTGTGTGTGTGTGTGTTAGCATGGATGTCAGAGTGTGTGTGTGTGTGTGTGTGTGTTAGTATGGATGTCAGAGTGTGTGTGTGTGTGTGTGTGTGTTAGTATGGATGTCAGAGTGTGTGTGTGTGTGTGTGTGTTAGTATGGATGTCAGAGTGTGTGCGTGTGTTAGTATGGATGTCAGAGTGTGTGTGTGTTAGTATGGATGTCAGAGTGTGTGTGTGTGTTAGTATGGATGTCAGAGTGTGTGTGTGTGTTAGTATGGATGTCAGAGTGTGTGTGTGTGTGTGTATGTGTGTGTGTGTTGGATAGCTTTTTACTTTAAATATCCACGTGCAAACAGCCCTCCTAAGCACGCTTCTCTCCTAAGAGTTCTTTTGTTTTTCAAGATTCGCATCATTCGTGAATATCGCCACCTGCTGGGCAGGGAGGAGAATTTATAGTAAAAGATGTCTTAAATGGTGATGCGTTTCTCACCCACAGCTATCGTATCACTTCTGAAGATATGGATTAAACCACTGGAGTCGTCTGGATTACTTTCATGCTGCCTTTATGTGCTTTTTGGAGCTTCAAAGTTCTGGCCACCATTCACTTGCATTGTATGAACCAACAGAGCTGAAATATTCTTCTAAAAATCGTCATTTGTGTTCAGCAGAAGAAAGTCAGTCACATCCGGGTTGGCATGAGATTTCATTTAAACCAGAATAAGTTCTCACTTACCTACAATTGAGCATTGATCAGTCATTTATTAATATTATTAAAGATGATGTTTGCTAATTATATTCACCCTTTGGCTTGATCAGAAGGTCTCTTTATTGTGCTGTTTATAACAGTTTAATAAGCGTTTATTATAAACGTTTATACACTTTCACAAACGTATTTAATGGATAAAAATCCATTGCAGAAAATACAGAAAGGCGCACAGATGAACGACAGGAGACAGATCGCTGATAAAGACTGATCTTTATTTCACCCATGAGATTGAACATGTACAGGACATTTCTTTACAACATTTATTCACCGAGTGACAAATCTGAGCCACTCTTACAGACCAAATATCTATACATTACATTTCCGGGCTCCTTTTGAACTATTGTGAATCAACGAGTGTCCTTCATCAACACCATGGAAAACTAATTCAACCATCAGGCGAGGCAGAACCCAAACCGGTTCCTGTCGGTTTTGGGTTACGTCCCGTCGCATCCCAACAGAAACCGAATTAATTCTCGACAAATCGTTCTCTTGTCGTTTAAGCATCTCGCTATTGTTCCAGAAAACAGGACTGTTTGAGGTTTAACACGGTCATTTAACCGCCATGTTTTAATTAGCATGATTCATTATTGTGAAGTGCTATAGAAGAAACAAGTGCACTCGTAATTCCGATTAAAGTTTAGGACATTTCTGACAGACTCGGCATCGCAACATGGCCATCGTTTAATTTAACGTACGTGACGGAGACATTGAGCGTGCATCGTTGTTTTTATAAGACGCACAACAAACCAGATGAACATCAAACCGGAATCTGTTCTCCTGGATTAACGTTTATATAATTGAAGTGATACATTTGAGTTTGTATTTGATTTTGGCATTGAAAGATCCCACCCCGCCGACCCCCAACACCCCCCCGCCTGCCCCGCCACCGCCCTATATATTGCATCAAATTAAGAGCATGTCAGATTTTTGCGAAAGCGCGGTTCTGAAGGGTTCTGAAGGGTTTCGGGACGCTAAAAGTGGTCGATTAGCCAATTCAGAAGAAAAGAAAAAAAAAACCAATATAATGTTCTGTGCACTGCCCCATTAACCATAACGAAAAATAATGGCATTTAAATCAATGCAAACTGGCAGATTAAGTACATTTGCACCCCATAAAGCTTCCTACAGCTGCGTATCAACACACAACAGCAAATCTTTCCGTTTTGGTCTCCAATCCTCTCCATAGTGCCCAAAATGAAGGATACAAAAGTAGAATAAAGTCATTTTTTAAATACCGTAGCAGCTTTTTTTTTTTTTTCATTTTAAATAGTGAGCCTCTTGTTGGACACGTACAGGGATTTGGAGTCGATCGTCCTTCGAGTGTGGGTGAGTGTGGGTGGCACGGGGTGATTCTGAGATGACGAAATGGCTCTCTGGGCATCAGAACCCAAGGGTCTACTTATTTACCAGCAGAACTGGAAATGCGCTCGTTTAGTTCACCTCCGCTGATACGTCCCTTTTCATCACTCTCGATTCATCCTCTCCCTCGTGTAGATCAGTCTTTCTCAGTCCTGGACTCAAAATCACCTCGTCTCTATAAGCAGAGAGCGGCTCTTCCGCTAAATAACGGGCATCTGGACACCCCTGCCCTTATGGCCCGCTGGGTGAGCTCTGATTGGCCGTCTCAGCTGGATGCTGTGGCAATGGGTTTCTTCAGCTGTTGCGAGCGCAGGTCTCGTGTGCGTGCCTCCAGTAGAAGGTCGTAGCAGGTGTTACACACCAGCACCGGGTCGTACAGCTGCTGGTCTGGAATGGGAAGCTTCAGGTGGCAGCAGTCTTTACAAAACACATTACCACAGTTCCTATGAGAAAGAGAAACAGATGAATATTACTACGACTGAATCGATCACATTCACTGTCAATCAATTCTTCTATAAATCAACCAACAAACCAATTACATGAACACTTTCATGTCCCAGCGGTTAGTTTCATAGTTTCAATATTAAACTATAATTCTTTTTAATAGTGGATTTTCATCATCTAAACAGAGTGAAGTCAACATCACAATATTTATTGTGCGAAAATTATATATAAATTTTTCCAAAAACAAACAACACCATAATTTTGCCGCCAATATGTTTTTTCTGAAGTTAGTGATCTTGTTAATAACCAAGTCAATAAAATAAATAAAAACTTAAAAACAAACAAAAAATTATGACTTTTATTACCATACATTGTGTTTTTCTGTATTATCACTATGGGTTCTCTACAAATATCAAGGTTAAACGATGGTTACTGTAGTAAAACTACGGTAAATTTGTTTCGAGGGAACGCAAACCATTGTGAGGGAACGCAGACCGTATTGAGGGAACGCAGACCATTGTGAGGGAACGCAAACCATTGCGAGGGAACGCAAACCATTGCGAGGGAACGCAGACCTTATCGCGAGGGAACGCAGACCTTATCGCGAGGGAACGCAAATCGTATCGTGAGGGAACGCAAACCGCATCGTGAGGGAACGCAAACCGCATCGTGAGGGAACGCAAACCATTGTGAGGAACGTAAACGTATTGAGGAACATAAACCGTATCGAGGAGCGAGACCATTGTGAGGGAACGCAGACCGTTGAGGGAACGCAAACCGTATTGAGGGAACGCAAACCGTATTGAGGGAACGCAAACCGTATTGAGGGAACGCAAACTATTGTGAGGGAACGCAAACCATTGTGAGGGAACGCAGACTGTATTGGGGAACGCAAACCATTGTGAGGGAACGCAAACCGTATTGAGGGAACGCAAACCGTATGTGAGGGAACGCAAACCGTATTGTGAGGGAACGCAAACCGTAGTGAGGGAACGCAAACCGTATTGTGAGGGAACGCAAACCGTATTGTGAGGGAACGCAAACCTATTGTGAGGGAACGCAAACTATTTATTGTGAGGGAACGCAAACTATTTATTGTGAGGGAACGCAAACCATTTATTGTGAGGGAACGCAAAACTATTGTGAGGGAACGCAAACTATTGTGAGGGAACGCAAACTATTGTGAGGGAACGCAAACCGTATTGTGAGGGTGAGGGAACGCAAACCGTATTGTGAGGGAAAGCAAACCATTGTGAGGGAACGCAAACTATTTATTGTGAGGGAATGCAAAACTATTGTGAGGGAACGCAAACTATTGTGAGGGAACGCAAAACTATACTGTACATTGTAATTTCTGAATCAAGAATGAGATCCTGATCTCTGTACTGGTGACTCACCTGCAGTGATGGCGCCTCTTGACAATCCAGAACTCAGAGTCGCAGTTGAAACAGTGTGAGGCCATGTGATTGGGAACCCATCTGGTGACCTGCGGGTTCAAACAGTAACAACCTAAACCGTTGTGACACCGTCTGTTGGTCAATAAAGTGGTCTGATGATCACGGAATAAAGTATGTAAAGGTAGTTGATTGAGGAACTAGATTAACACCTGTTAAGCATTATACTGTATCATATCGATTTGTTCACGTCATTAATGAAAATCATAAATAAAAACAGGTTCTTTATTCCAAATAATTCCTTGCTCCAGAACTGTGTTGTATTTGTAGTAAAGCAAGTTAAGAAGACTGACCTCTGTGTCCTTCCTCTCCACGCGGTCCCAGCTGCCCTCGCTGAAACGATCTTCACTGTGATTGGACAGCGAGTCTTCTTCATCACTGCCGTCTGATTCACGCAAGCAAGTCTGCGAGGACAAAACAGGTGGTCACCTCAAAGGGTCACGGACGTATAGGATACACAAGCAACATCGGTCAAATATCATCAATTTTCCAACGCACTTCTACTGCGCAGAAGGCACATTTAGATATCTCGAATTGGAGCCAAGAGCAGTAAGTTCATATCACCACTAAACGGGATTGCAAAAATAATTTCCAATCTTGTTTTTATAACAAAACAATGAGTTACCTTAAGAAGGGTCTGCTTAGTTGAAATAGGTCAGCATTACAAATTAGAGGGAACATCGGTCATGATACATATTAAAACAGCTTTTCAACTTTTATTTACCATTTTTCAATCATTTGCAACATGAATAACAAAAGAGAGCACGTTGGAATGTAAACTTACAATATCGTCTTCATAGTCGACATCTGGCTCGGAGGGCGTCGCGCAGAACTGTTTACTTTCCAATTTCAACTGGAGCTGTTTGACCTGTCGTCTCAAGACCTCAACTTCTTGTTTATAACTCGCTTCAATTTGTCGCAGTCGCTGCTGCACGGCGTCCAATGCGACTGGCAAACCATCATCATCAAGGTACGCGGGCGTCTGAGACAGAGCTGGCGACCCATCGGAGGACGGCGAGGAATGGGGCGGTAGAAGCTGCCGGAAAGGTGGTCCCATTACTAACGAAGAGGCCGCTGAAGAACACAGGGCGGCATAGCTTGAGTGTTTCACCGCTGAGAACCAGCCAGACTGCACCGGACTTCCAGGAGCACGCAGAGGGTCTCGACGACAGCACGGCCCGCCGTTGGCGCTTCCTCCATGGGTATGGAGGAGCTTGTTAGCCAAGCGACGACCGTGATAGCTGCCGTGTTGGATGGCGCCACCGCAGGCCGACTGGACCAGGCCTTGTACGCTGTCCCATTGGGAGCCGAGCAGGGAGAGGTCGGTCAACCGGCTCTGGGATATCAGGCATCGTGCCACTTTGGCGTAGTCACCAGGAGGCGTGGCGACCATCGCTCGTTCTCTCGTAGAAAGTTCGCCATTTCGTACAGACTCAACCGGCTTTGCTTCCAGTGGGCTTTGCGATTTGACAGAAATGGTTTTCCGAGCTGGAGAGATGTCACTCTGCTCCGTTAGGGTTTCTACGGAAGCTTCCATTGGCGCGAGAGGTGGTATCGTTTGGAAGAGCTCTGCCAAGGGAGGCGACTCCGAATTCACAGATCCGTTCTCGTCGTGTGCAAAGACATTACATACAGGAGGTGGATTTGTTGTAGTGTTGATGAGGGAAGTGATTTCAGCAGTCCTGGCTTGCACTTCCTGTGGTAACGGTGGGAGTGGACCACTTGAGATTTGAGCCAAGGCTTGATTTAAAACAGGAAGGGGTGGAGTCATATCTAATGCTAAGGGGTGGGGCAAATATGGCAGCGGTTGTGTAGTCAAACAAGGCTCGACCCTTAGTTCCTCATGTGGCTCAGGCAATGCTAAAACACTAACTTCAACGCATGTCGCCATCTCCTGTTCGTCACTGACCAACCCAAGGACTGGTTCATCCTCGGGGGATTCGGAAAAACCACCACTCTGGATGCTCATTGGTTGATTGGACTCCAGGGCTGTGCGCCCCTCCTGGCAGTGCTTGTTAAGGTTGGGGTCACTTGAGGTGCGAGTGAGCATCACTCCATTCTCACAAGCGGACAACAAGTTGTCCATTGACCTCGTCTTGGGGAGCCTGAGGGAATTGAAAAAGACAAGTCTTTGAAAGCAAATGTAATGTCAGGCTTTAAAAATAACAAACAAGCACCACAAAAGTAGTCCAAGCAACTCGTGCAATATACAAGTCTTCCATAGCCACACGCTAGTTTTGTTTGAGGAACAGTCCCCTACTTATCTGTTGTCGTCATTTTGGCTAATAACCTTCCCTACTTTTAAATCTTGTTCACATTCGTGTACATTCAGATATGATGTGTAAAGGTGTGTTGTGCCAAGTTTGACGTCCGTAGTCATTTCTACATCCAAAAAAATCATAATAGCGCAAAATCGTAGTTTCCATCCAATGTGTTCAAGAGAACAAAATTGTGACTTCCAAGGAAACTGGCACTAAATGGAGGTTAAAGCCACTGTGGCTCATTTGATCAACTTAATAAATTACTTGTGGTTTTTAAAGGGCACAGACGCAATTCTCTCACAAACCTTATGTTTGCTTGTGATCTGGGAACAAAAGTGTGTTACAATAAAAATCAGTCGTAATTTAACTTTAAAACCCTGGGCTGGGATGAGGATTAGCAGCTCTAAATCTGAGGCCATGGTTCTCTGCAGGAATCCGATGGAGTGCGTACTCTGGGTAGGGGAGGAGGTATTGCCCCAAGGAGTTCAAGAACCTCGGGGTTTTGTTCACGAGTGAGGGGACAATGGAGCGGGAGGTTGGCCGGAGAATCGGGGCAGCGGGGGTGGTATTGCACTCGCTCTATCGCACCGTTGTCACGAAAAGAGAGCTGAGCCGGAAGGCAAAGCTCTCGATCTACCGGTCAATTTTTGTTCCTACCCTCACCTATGGTCATGAAGGCTGGGTCATGACCGAAAGAACTAGGTCACGAGTACAAGCGGCCGAAATGTGTTTCCTCAGAAGGGTGGCGGGTGTCTCCCTTAGAGATAGGGTGAGGAGCTCAGTCATCCGTGAGGAGCTCGGAGTAGAGCCGCTGCTCCTTTGCGTCGAAAGGAGTCAGTTGAGGTGGTTTGGGCATCTGGTAAGGATGCCCCCTGGGCACCTCCCTAGGGAGGTATTTCAGGCACGTCCAGCTGGGAGGAGGCCTCGGGGAACACCCAGGATTAGGTGGAGAGATTACATCTCCACACTGGCCTGGGAATGCCTCGGGGTCCCCCAGTCAGAGCTGGTTAATGTGGCTCGGGATAGGGAAGTTTGGGGCCCCCTGCTGGAGCAGCTGCCCCCGCGACCCGACTTTGGATAAGCGGTTGAAGATGTATGGATGGATAAAACTCTGGGGCTCTTATTTTGTCTGTGTTTGGGCTTATTTACAGTAGTTTAATAAGCTTTTCATTCAAGATCTGGTAAATTGCTCATCCGGTTCTGGTCTCAATGCATGTTATCGGCGAACCGAACATCTGAGATGCAGTTCACGTGGAGCGCTTACATATTGCACGCCACTCCCGAGAGCTGAAATCAGTAGCGTGTCATCAGCCCGAGCGAGCTGTGTGTCATTAACTGGGGGGTGGTATTGTCCCTGTAATAAGTGTACTGTAAGTCCCATTGGATAAAAGCGTCTGCCAAATGCATAAATGTAAGTGTAAATTTCCTTTCACTGTATGGAAAAGAGCAGCATGAACAATTCTGCTGGGCATCATCATGACAGTTGCACAGTGGAAAGAAAGTCATAAAGGGTTGGCACAACACAAGGTGAATGAATCTGAAAGTAATTTCATTGAGCACTACCACAGTTGTCCACTGTGGGGCAGATTCATCACATAACTGTAGGGTTGCTGGTAAATAGTCAGTGACAGCACTCTTTTCTTCATTACAACAAGGTTCCTTGCAAACTTTCCAAGATATATTTCAAACCTAAGTGCTCACATGAAGCAGTGACTTGCAGGAACCAATCTGTAATTCTTAAGATATTCCTTTCGGGAAGGTTGCTTGAATAGCAGCCAAATAAAGAATGATTCAATTAATTTGCAAGCAAACAGTCGAGGGTTTTAACTGGCAGTGTGGACGTTTGAAGGCAGTGGCAACCGGTCAAACCACTGAGTAAAGATTGAAGTCGTTCTGCATCGTACCTGTCCAGAGAGCGTGCCGTGAACTCTTCTCCCTGTGCTGACGGGCTCAGGTAGTTCTCCATGGCGTCTTCGGCCGCTGTGCATGGGGAAGACGTTGGCAGATAAATGGCCGTCCACAACTGCAGAGCACGTGTGTGACACACCGGCTGCAAAACCTGCAATAGGAGTCATCAAACAAAATCATGACACAAGACTTGCTATAGATACGTGGCGAGCGTTATACAGATATGTTTCATATAGGGTCAGTCCATCTCAAGGGGTCCAATAATTGCAAAGTAGGTTGCTTGTCCATTTTTAATTTTCCTATTGGTTTTTGGAGTGATTACTTCTATGTATTGGTATTGCAAAACCACCCGTTTTTGACGGCCATCTTTGCGTCACGGCACACGGCAAATTTTGGTTAAACAGCTGTTTACGGAAACCTCAACGTCCCAGCTCAGGATGGTCCAAGCGCACTGGAACAAAACCTGATCTCTAGAGTAGAGGACTTATTTCTCAGGTTCCTATCTGGCCCCCCACCAGAGATATTCAACCCGAAAGCACTTTCTCACACCCATTAAAAAAAAGAGACGTCTCAAACTAGCATAGTTCTGCATGCACACTATACTTACCTAGGTACCCCATAAAACAAAATTAAGACTGAGACTTGTACCCTTCACATTATAAACGGACCCTAAATGTGGAACTTCGAGCAATCTTGAGCATCACAATAGGACTCAAGTTCTGAATGGTTTTGCAATACCAACACAGAGGTAATCACTCAAAATTAGGAACATTAAAAAATGTCATCATCGGTCCGTGACCTTCAGCTCTCACTGGATCGCTTGGCAGTCGAGTGTGAAGCGGCTGGGATGAGAATTAGCACCTCTAAATCGAAGCCGATTGGGTGCGTACTCTAGGTAGGGAAGGAGGTATTGCCCCAAGTGAAGGAGTTCAAGTACCTCGGGTCTTGTTCACGAGTGAGGGGACAATGGAGCGGGAGGTTGGCCGGAGAATCGGGGCAGCAGGGGCGGTATTGCACTCGCTCTATCGCACCGTTGTCACGAAAAGAGAGCTGAGCCGGAGGGCAAAGCTCTCGATCTACCGGTCAGTTTTTGTTCCTACCCTCACCTATGGTCACGAAGGCTGGGTCATGACCGAAAGAACTAGGTCACGGGTACAAGCGGCCGAAATGGGCTCACTCAGAAGGGTGGCGGGCTTCTCCCTTAGAGATAGGGTGAGGAGCTCAGTCATCCGTGAGGAGCTCGGAGTAGAGCCGCTGCTCCTTTGCGTCGAAAGGAGTCAGTTGAGGTGGTTTGGGCATCTGGTAAGGATGCCCCCTGCCCGCCTCCCTAGGGAGGTGTTTCAGGCACGTCCAGCTGGGAGGAGGCCTCGGGGAAGACCCAGGATTAGGTAGAGAGATTACATCTCCACACTGGCCTGGGAACGCCTCGGGGTCCCCCAGTCAGAGCTGGTTAATGTGGCTCGGGATAGGGAAGTTTGGGGCCCCCGGCTGGAGCAGCTGCCCCCGCGACCCGACTTCGGATAAGCGGTTGAAGATGGATGGATGGAAAAATGGTCAAGCAACCTGCATTGGACCACTTGAGATAGACTGACCCTACATTAACAACGAGAAATGAAGAATGTACAGGTATTGGAAAGGGCCAGTTAATCAAGAGCAGTGAAAGCTGTAAAGTAAGTGTTCTTTAAAGTAACAGTGTTTGTGAGCTCACCATATCATGGCAGGGGATGTAGAGAAAGTTCTGGAAGTTCTTGTTGCCGGTGCGCAGGAGGGACCAGACAGAGCAGGTGCGTTTATATACATTACGTGCGTCACGTTCTTTAGCGTTATTACACAGGAAAGTGCCGTACAGACATGAGTATGTGTGCTGAACCAGTTTCACCTACAAACAGAAAAACAAACAAAACAAAAAAAAAACTCTTGAATCAATACATTCAACTGTTAACCCTTTAAGCTCGGATGGGCCCGTGAGAAAAATAAAATAGTATCCGTGTCATACTACATAAATAGTCATGTGTCATATGTTGTTGGAAAGCTCTCAAAGAGTAGAACAAAACCAGCCTATTTGTTTTACTCACAGAAAAACATAAATATAGTGAGTAATAGTGAAGTATATGTCTTTGACAATTATGTTGGTGTTGCTTATATGACACGTTTTTACTTGTAACATCACGAAACATAAACGTAACATAAAATATCACAAATCATTAAATAGAGGAGGTGATTATCTTTCAATAATGAAAGATATATAGATCATTAGATAATCCACATGAAGCACAATGTTACATATGACCACCAGGAGATGGCGCCAAACACACGACACAGACTCAATGATGACTCAAATGACAGAATGAAACTCATTCTGTGAAATCTCATGACTAAAATCATGTCTGCATGCTATGCAAACCTTTAGTCATTGTTGTGTTTGCATGTGTAATTAGTTCTTATGAACAATTATTATCTTTTATTTGTTTTTTTTCTCACACCGGCCCATCCGAACTTAAAGGGTTAATTTCTACTCATACAGTAATCATTAGCCTATATGACAATGTTGACTTTATAGTGATTCTATTGTAATACATTATAGATGATTGAGAGCATGTTTTGTTTCCCTTGTGTGTTTGTGTGAGCTGGAATCACATGCATTTCAAAATAAGAGTCCCCGGTGTATTTTGGACTTGTATATAATTAAACTAGCTTTGTACTAAATCGTCACTTTTTATCTGGCTATTATTGGGATTTTGAATGCACAACAAACACGCACCTGCAATTTCTCTCATTTTGGACTCATTTGCAGCCTCAATGTCTGTGATAAAATAATAGAAAAAAAACACATACCTCTGGAAAAACTAAAGACCACTGCAAAATTATCAGTTTCTCTGGATTTAGTATTTATAGGTGTGTGTGAGTAAAATCTTTACATGCATCCTTTCTTAAAGACGAATCTGCCCGATTCCAGCCTTGCTGAAGCACCCCCAGATCACCACCGATCCTTCACCAAATTTCACAGTGGGTGAGAGACACTGTGGCTTGACAGTGTCTCTCACCCACTGTGAAATTCAGGTGAAGGATCGGTGGTGATCTGGGGGTGCTTCAGCAAGGCTGGAATCGAGCAGATTAGTCTTTGAATCAAGCCACATACGAGGATATCCTGGAAGACAATTTGCTTCCTTAGGCTCTGACAATGTTCCCCAACTCTTTGGATTGGTTTATCCAGCAGGACAATGCCCCATGCCACACAGTCAGGTCAATCAAGGTGTGGATGGAGGACCACCAGATCAACACCCTGTCATGACCAGCCCAATCTTCAGACCTGAACCCCATTGAACACCTCAAGAGGAAGATGGATGCCCACGAGCCATCAAACAAAGACGAGATGCTTGAATTTTTGCACCAGGAGTGGCATAAAGTCGCCCAACAGCACTGTGAAAGATTGGTAGAGCATGCCAAGATGCATTTATAATTTTTTCCCCAAATTAAATCGCATTTTTGAGGACCTACACATACTCGAAAACTCATGAAACTTCGCACATGCATCAGAAGTTGTGAATATTTACATCTGAAATGGGTTTCAGAATTAGGTGTGAAAAACGGCACCTACAAACACTCAATGCTACGATTCACCTACACGTACGAACATCGGGACACATGTGTAACATGCCAATACCTACAAAAAAGTCTCTTGGACCCATGCCCTAAACTCAACAGGAAGTCAGCCATCTTGATTTTTCTCTTCAATATTTGCAAAGTTTTTGCCATTTCCAGGCCTCGTACTTTAACAAACTCCTCCTTGAGATTTCATCAGATTGACTTCATATTTGGTCAGTCTAATCTAAAAGCCTTGGCGATGCTAAATTGCGAAGCTTTTGAGTTTTCACTGCACGCCGTGGCCGTGACGGTCTGACAAATTTCAATGTTTCGCCATGAAACAGGAAGTTGTTATAACTCAATAATAGTCCAGGCCTGAATACATCTATGAGCCAATATTCCGTTTTAGTCATAGCGCCACCTACGGGCAACAGCCAATTCCAGGTCTTGTACTTTAACAAACTCCTCCCAGGGATTTCATCAGATCAACATTATATTTAGTCAGTCTTAATCTAAAGGCCTTGGTGATGTTAAATTGCGAAGCTTTTGAGTTTTCGTTGAAGGGCGTGTCCGTGACGGCCTGACAAATTTCGATTTGAAATTCGAGTCACATTTTTGAGGCATAAACATGCTCGAAAACTCATGAAACTTTGCACACGTCTCAAAAGTGGGGAACATTTACATCCGATGCTGGTTTTAGAATGAATTGGGGCAAAATGGCTCAATAGCGCCACCTACAATATTACAACGAAGCAGCCTTCACCCAACGTTCCACCTACATGTAAGAAAATCGGTAGGCATATGTAACATATCAACACGTACAAAAAAGTCTCTTAGAGCCATATCCTGAACCCAACAGGAAGTCGGCCATTGTGATTTTTCTTTTAATGTTTTGCTCAGTTTTTGCCATTTCCAGGCCTCGTACTTTAAGGAGCTCCTCCTAGAGATTAAATCAGATCAACACCATATTTGGTCAGTCTAATCTAAGGCCTTGGCGATGCAAAATTGCGAAGCTATAGAGTTTTCTTTGAATGGCGTGTCCATGGCGGCCTGACAAGTTCGATGTTTCGCCATGAAACAGGAAGTTGTTGTAACTCAAACATACAATGTCCAACCTACTCCAAACTTCACATGTTTGATAAGAGTCCCGGCCTGAACACTTCAATATGCCAATATTCAGTTATAATCATAGCGCCACCTACTGGAAACAGAAAATGACACGTTTTACACTGTGTAACAACATTTAAGTGCTATTGAGTGATACTCCCCTGGCACAGCAGCCCCAACGTGCACCAGGGTGCGAGGGCCCGTTCATTTTATATGAAATTTGGGAGAAATGTTGTCAGTAGTTAATAAATTAAAACAAAAATGTTCATTGTACTCAAACACATACCTATAAATAGTAACTGGTCATTTTGCAGTGGTCTCAACCTTTTCCAGAGCTGAATATATAAATGAAAACACAGGCTACGAACCAGAAAGGCTTCGTTGAATTCAAACAGGCAGGGAAACTGTTTCAACAGCTGATGCACACAGTCCAACCACTGCAGGAACACTGGACATTGTTCACTGACATCATCTCCATTCTCCTGATGACCACAGCGATCTGCAAACTTATGACCGTAATCCAACCACTCCGTCTCAACCAGCAGCTGAAAACCCTACAGAAAGAACCCGAATTTAAATCAGATGACGTGTTTGCTTTGGTTAAATGAATTAAAAACAGTTTCTAAACAAAATAACACATGTGCATGAGCCAAGTGTGATTTAAATCTATTTATTACAGACTATTTTTCATGTCTACCTCTATGGTTCTGTAGAAGGGATCCAAAAGGATCTTCGAGAGGGCCACAATTTGAGGCGTGCGATCCCAGCCGTCAGAACAATGAACCAAGACGGGTCGCCCATCCCTCTCCACTGCAGAGCACACCAGAGTGGCCGCTTTCAACATGACGGACAGGTGCTGGAGCCAACGGGTACTTTCCAAAGCAGAGAGCCAGCTGAGAACCAATGGAGAGACAACAGTTAGAAAAGGCTGATAAAGAAAACTCACAGTGGGTGTTGAAGGTCTGGAACTACTGACCTACATTAAGATTGACTGCTAGAGATGAATATAACTTCAGACGTTTGATATAGTTCACAATAGCCAATGTGATCAAGTGGTCAAATGAGACGCATCTTAATATCAGGTGTAAAAACGGCGATACTGAAACAGGACTTACTTGCCAGGATCTGGAATCTGACTGCAAACCGTTCGGAGCGACTGAAAGCTGTTTCTGATGGAATGGATGTTGGCCATGCCCATAAACATCACCTCACAGTTGGGATAGTACTCTACAAACACCAACGGAAATACACACACAAAACAAGAGACTTTAATCGATCAACAACTGCCTCATGATGCCAAGTTTTACTACAGAATAAAACAGGATGTTTCTGTCACAAGTGGTTCAGTCCAGCGGTTCGCAAACCGGTCCTGGAGGCGCTCAAACACGGCACATTTTGGACGTCGCCCTTTTCTGACACACCCAATTTAAGAGTTGGAGTCTCCACTAACAAGCTGATGAGTTGAATCAGGTGTGTCTGATTGAGGAGACATCTGAAACATGTAGTGTGGAAGGGCCTCAGGGACAGGTTTGACAACCACTGCTTTAGTCCAACAACACAAACCTTCACACTCGCAGCCTCCTCCCTTGGCGCGGTTTGCCACCGCAGCGGTGTAAGAGCGCGCATCAAGAATCAACAACTTCTGGACCGCTGTGCTGGCGTCTGGAACGGGGCAAGCCGTAAGAGATGAGTCTGGAAAAACAAGAGAGAGTGGGTGAGATTAGACTGGAATACATACAGTAACATGTACTGGCTACTACATGCTAAAACGCATGTTAAAAATAGTATGCAGTGAGCAACAGTGGCGTGTCCACAAACAAGGCTCTGGGTGTGCCGTGGGAAAACAGGCTGTGCAAGAAACTGAAGCACAATCAAGTGACATGCACAACTAATGTCCACTGCTTTTGTCTTTTTAGCTCCAAGTTATTTTCCAGCCCTGTGTTGCATTATGACTTAAAGTGGACCTATTTTTACATACCATGACTGCACACAGCCAATATGAAAAAAGGACAACAATGTCTGACGATGCAAACCAACACACAGATGGTATGTTGATTGCATGCATATCATCTAAAGGAACATTTAGACTGCTGAACCAATAATTGAAGTATAGCTCATTATATCAAGAATGGTCACCGACTACCACCCCCAGGGAGTCGGAAGGAGTGACTCCAGCCAGGTCTCCTAAGCAACCAAATTGGCCCGGATGCCAGGGAGGGTAGAGTCACATGGGGTAACCTCCTTGTGGTTGCTATAATGTGGTTCTCGCTCTCGGTGGGGCGTGTGGTGAGTTGTGCTTGGATGCCGCGGAGAATAGCGTGAAGTGTCCACACGCGCTACGTCTCCGTGGTGATAAGATGCACGGGTTGACTGTCTCAGATGCAGAGACAACTGAGATTCATCCTCCACCACCCGGATTTGAGGCTATTCACGACGCCACCACGAGGATTTAGAGCGCATTGGGAATTGGGCTTTCCAAAAAAAAAAAAAAAAGAATGGCCACCGAATTACCAAGTCAGAAGGGTGGCAAGCTTCTCCCTTAGAGATAGGGTGAGGAGCTCAGTCATCCGTGAGGAGCTCGGAGTAGAGCCGCTGCTTCTTTGCGTCGAAAGGAGTCAGTTGAGGTGGTTTGGGCATCTGGTAAGAATGCCCCCTGGGCGCCTCCCTAGGGAGGTGTTTCAGGCACGTCCAGCTGGGAGGAGGCCTCGGGGAAGACCCAGGATTAGGTGGAGAGATTACATCTCTACACTGGTCTGGGAACGCCTTGGGGTCCTCCAGTCAGAGCTGGTTAATGTGGCTCGGGATAGGGAAGTTTGGGGCCCCCTGCTGGAGCTGATGCCCCCGCGACCCGACTTCGGATAAGCAGTTGAAGATGGATGGATGGATTAATTTAATGTCACTGTGGAAGAAATACAACTACTACTACGTGCAGAGCTGAACCGGTAATCTGGGCTGACGCACTTTTGGGCCGACCAGGGGCGGAATGGCCATTGGGAGAACCGAGTGAGCCGGTGGTTTGCAGAAAAGAACAGCAAACACCCCCAATTGGGTGGCATCTGCATACCCTGCAATGATTAAAAAGTGGTATACACCATTTTCACATGACCTCATTTTGTTGCATGTAGTATTAAAGGGAGTGGCATGTAGTTTTCTATTAAACCTCGTGACAGTACTAGTGCTTGCCGCAGATTCAACTGCAATTCAAATCTGATATTGCGATGCATTATGAAGTATCGTATTGTGAGGTAGTCAGCCAAACCTGGCCCTAATGCATACTGCAGAACAAGTATGGCTAGGTATGCCGGAGACACCACAGAGTTGTTAAAATGCTCCAACAGTACGGTTATTACTCTTCAGTCTGTCCGACTGGAATAATCAATGATGGGCACTGCAGAGAAACGTCTGGCATGCACAGCACAGTCATTTCCTGCCAAGGCAGCCAATCCACTTACGGCATTAAGATGAGAGATTGTAGAAACACCGGCCAAAACCTGACGAGTCTAAAGATGATCTCACCAACACACACAGCCAATTAAGAGAGTAATTGCAAAGTTTAAATCATCCTCAATGCTTTAAATTACTATTACAATGTATACAAAATGTAAAGTCTTAAAAACATGCTTTTTTTCATGCAAAATATAACTTCTTATTTTTTATATTGATTTTTGGGGTGAACTATGACTTGGACATGTTCTTGACAGTTTTCGTGAGATTCAATCAAGTAACCAACAAATCAGAACATATTTGACGTTTAATATAAAGTTAAGAAGAGCAGGCAGAGCAACTGGGGGTTCAGTGTCTTGCCCAAGGACACTTCGGCATGTGGAGTCATGTGGGCCGGGATTCGAACCATCAAAAATGGTAAATGGTCGGCACTTATATATAACCTTAACGGTATTCAAAGCGCTTTACACTGTGACTCATTCATCCAGTCACACACACATTCACACACCAATGGCGGCAGAGCTGCTATGTAAGGTGCTAGCCTGCCATTGGGAGAAACTTGGGGTTCAGTGTCTTGCCCAAGGACACTTCGGCATGTGGAGTCATGTGGGCCGGGATTCGAACCGCCAGCTCTGCGTTTAGCGGCCGACCCGCTCTACCACCTGAGCCACAGAGAGTTTGATTGTGACGATTATTGGCAGCATCTCTCACCTCATTAGACAGTACAGTCACAACTGTAATTAGACAGTCTAAAAACCGCCTGCCAAACTCATATTCAGACTACATCCTTTAAACTGACCTCCAAATTGCCACAAAATGAGTTTCCAGTTGGTAGCAGCTTCCTTTCTCATTCCCAGCAGACAGACACTGGCGAGAGGAAACGCCGTTAATTGACTGTGTGAGAGGAAATGAGCAGTTTTCCCATGGCAAATCCCACACTTCATTGTAGTCAGTCTGTAAACACTCTCGGAGACAAATGCATCACATGACTGACACAAACCGTTTCTCTGCGGTCCAGGACCATAATTGTGTCTATAGGTGTTATGAATGTATTCTTAGACAGAAACTAATTACAACTGGCGATGCACCAAGTGTCTGTGTTCCAGAATTAACGGGCGTTGCTAAAAGATTGGGGAACTTTAGGATTAAGGGCCTTGATACTCGACCGATTCTTGGAATCCTCCATCGATTCCGTTTTTGGTTTTTTAATGGGCCAAGCACTGAAAGTCCATTAGTGTTGTTCTTTATCAAGTCTATGGCAGCCCATAGAAACGTACATGGGAAAGTTATGAAATTTGGCACACTGATAGAGGACACTCTCAAATGTAACTCACCCAAATTTGGGGTTTCTTACTCTGACCCTCTAGCGCCACCAACTGTTCATGTAACATCTAGTGACACTCGTGACAAAATACAACCAAAATCTTTTTGATAGACCAAACTGTTTTTGGATAACGCTTCATCGAATCCGACGCCAAGCACGCCAAAATGGAAGTGAGGCTCTATCTTTGCACAGCTTTATCGTATTGACACAAAACTTGGTATACATCATCACAAACAAGACGCAAGGATACCTGCACAGTTTCGTACAGCACCAGAATCATGAGACTGGCTCTTTAGATTCCTTAGGGCAATAACTAATTTTCCTAAGTTGGTCATTTTTTATTTTGTCTACCCAATTTTTCAATGTCTGCCATTTTTTATTTTGTCTACCCAATTTTTCTACGTCGGACATTTTTGTATTTTTATTATTGGGGCAATTAACCAATTTTTCTACGTCAGCCATTTTTTATTTTGTCTACCCAATTTTTCTACGTCGGACATTTTTGTATTTTTATTATTGGGGCAATTAACCAATTTTTCTACGTCAGCCATTTTTTATTTTGTCTACCCAATTTTTCGACGTCAGCCATTTTTTATTTTGTCTACCCAATTTTTCTACGTCGGACATTTTTGTATTTTTATTATTGGGGCAATTACCCAATTTTTCGACGTCAACCATTTTTAATTTTGTATACCCAAGTTTTCTACGTCGGCCATATTTTATTTTGTATACCCAATTTTTCGACGTCGGCAATTTTTTATTTTGTATAGTCAATTTTTCGACGTCGGCCATTTTTTAATTTTGTATACCCAATTTTTCAACGTCGGCCATTTTTTATTTTGTATACCCAATTTTTCTATGTCGGCCATATTTTATTTTATTGGGGCAATTACCAAATTTTTCTACGACAGCCATTTTTTATTTTGTCTTAAAATTCTGAATTTTACAAATGGCATTGGCGTACCGGTACGGAACTTGGTATGCATCATTGGCACCATACCCTGAGAGTACCAATAAAGTTTGGGACCAGCGCCACCTTGTGGTCCAAAGATATAATGAAATGTATAAAAATTCTTATAACATTTGACATATCTGACCTATCGTCCTAGGACTGCCCTTTTTACATTCCTTGGGTCACGCAGAGTACGCTGATACCCAATGTGCCATGGTTGGCCAGCGTTATTTTTTCCCCCACCCGTATTCCAGCATCTCCCGCGGTTATAGACGTCAAATGATTGGACGAAAGTTGTCTATACGTCACCAGTTTGACGACGGCGTCTGATTGGATGGGCTTTTTAATAACTTTTTTAGTAGAGAGGACATTTTTGGTTTGGGATAAGATGGAGGCTGAAGTTGTAAATGTTGCTACCGCCATGTCGAAGGTTCGATTTTACCACCCGTTTCTACAGTATTTGAAATGTCTCATTAAAAGTAAATGAAAGGTTTGAATCCACAGTGTTTTGTCAGGGTCTTACCGAAGTCACTATCGGACGCGTCCGGTCCGTCTCCTCTGGTTCGGCAAGCCCGTGGGCCCGGGTCGAGCTGACACGCCTTCGCTATAGACGTCACAAGATACTCGTCCTCTGTGTTTCTCCAGCCCCACCAGCTGATCTCAGGCTGACTGCAGCGCGCGATCACCGCACCATTACGCTGGTGTCTAGACACAAAAATATTAATGAAACAGACAGATTAGATATACATACCTATATATTCAGAGCACAAAATGAACACTTGCAAAGCATCAAATGGAAGTAAAATAATGCAAGCTTCAATCCTTAGAGACCCAAGGACGATTTATTTCCTTTATTCACCCCTTAAAAAGTGCTTTTAGGATTTTTAAGAATATTCATTTTACAGTGAACTCAGGGTTGCTTAAATAAAATGTAAGACTTTAAGAGAAGGAGGGATGCCCGTCGCGGAGTCCTGTGCCACTGCCATCCACCGGGGGAAGGAGTAGCCCGACCGCCCAGACGCGGAGAACGGCTACCATCCGCGAGGCGAGTGGGGACTGGAGCGAAGGAGCCGCTGCCAGGGGCGGAGGAGTGCCCTGCCGTCCCCCAGGAAACGCGGAGGGGTCGGGAAGACCGCCGTCCGCGAGGCCTCCCCGACCGCCTGGAGTCGTAGAGCCGCTGCCAAGGGCAGAGGAGTGCCCTGCCGTCCGCGAGGGGTGGAGGGGAGCGACTCCCCGACCGCCTGGAGTGGTAGGGCGGCTGATACGTAAAAAAAATAATAATTCTCCCCTTCCTCCCAATTTGGACGCCCAATTCCATCTACTTAGTAGGTCCTCGTGGTGGCGCGGTTACTCGCCTCAATCCGGGTGGCGGAGGACGAGTCTCAGTTGCCGCCGCTTCTAAAACAGTCAATCCGCGCATCTGATCACGTGACTCGTTGTGCATCCGCGGAGACTCGCAGCATGTGGAGGCTCATGCTACTCTCCACAATCCACACACAACTCACCACACGCCCCATTGAGAGCGAGAACCGCTAATCACGACCACGAGGAGGTTACCCCATGTGACTCTACCCTCCCTAGCAACCGGGCTAATTTGGTTGCCAAGGAGACCTGACTGGAGTCACTCAGCACGCCCTGGATTCAAACTCGCGACTCCAGCGGTGATCGTCAGCATCAATACTCGCTGAGATACACAGACCCCCTCCTCTGTGTTATTTAAACATGTATACCTGTACACCACCACAGGAATTCTCTTCCAGGACCTAAAGGAAGCCACGCTCTCCAGCTCTTTATCCGTGATCCAAACAGGCACCAGCAGTTTTTGAGGGTAACTGGAACACAATCTACAAACAGAAGCACAAAACCAGTGTTACAAAGTATCAGATTAATCATTCCTGCAGTGATGTAACAGGACTTCAAATGCGTTTAATTACTCTCATGTTACGTTCACTTTGGCGGCCCTAACGGTTCAACAGCCAGAGAACGTGTTTAAATGAAGTGTGTATTATGGGATGTGTACTAGAGTCGTACTTGTAGTTGTTGTTGATATCAGACACTCTCCAGGCGTTCTGCATGTCAAATCCCATCCGATTCAACTCCACCTCCATCCTGTGCCGCACATGCTCACCTGAGACAAACCAACAAGACGACTCCATTATACAGGCACATCTGAATGACATTATTACCTGCACAGAAACACTATTAAGCATCTAGAAATGAAGAGAGGAACGCTCGGTCGTGTACCTGGTCTGCAGAGGTGCAGGTGTTGATCTTCGTCGTCCGTGTTCCCTCCTAAACACCAGGCGTGGTACGCGAGGGCGAACAGATCCTCGAGACGGGCCGGGTGTGCGACCGCTCTGTTCAAACGCTTCAGCCACTCCTCACACTGCTTTAATGTCGAGAAATGACACCTGACACAACGGGAAAAAAGGATTTTTGAGTTTGTGGTGAAATGTGACCTTGACATGTTCTTAATAGATTTTGAGAGGAATAGAAAGTTGAAAAGATTGAAAGTTATTTTTTTTTCACTACTGTTACTTTATTTTTGTTTTTAAAAGTGCTAAATGCTCCAGCGGACATGTACTGGGACTATCAGCGCACCAAATGGAAATATCAGCTAATATTACAGGATTATGTGAGATATATAAGCTGCTTACACACTGTAATATGTGGCACATATTAGATCAGATGATCTCAACGATGCGCAGAGTCAAATTTTTTAACCGCGATGTATCGTGCCACGATAAACCGTTACACCCCTAATAAAAATGTATTTACTCCATTTAGTGTGTGTGTGTGTCTGTGTATCTGCGTGTGTGTCAGTGTCTGCATGCGGGTGTCTGTGTATGCGTGTGTGTGCACGTGTGTTTGTGTCTGTGTCTGCGAATCTGTATTCGCGTGTGTGTCTGCGTGTGTGTGTGTGTGAGAGAGAGATGTGTGTGTGTGTGTGTGTGTGTGTGTGTGATTGTGTTTGAGTGAGTGAGTGTGTGCGCGCGTGACTGTGTGAGAGATTGTGTGTGTGAGTGAGATTGCGTGTGTGTATGTGAGAGAGAGAGTGTGTGTGTGTTTGTGTCTGTGTATCTGCGTGTGTGTCAGTGTCTCCATGCGGTTGTCTGTGTATCTGTGTATGCGCGTGTGTGCACGTGTGTTTGTGTCTGCGAATCTGTATTCGCATGTGTGTCTGCGTGTGTCAGTGTCTGCGTGTGTGTGAATGTGTATTTGCGCGCGCGCGTGTGTGTGTGTGTGCGTGCGTGCGTGTGTGTGTGTGAGAGAGAGAGATTGTGTGTGTGTGAGATTGTGTGAGTGCGTGACTGTGTGAGAGAGATTGCGTGTGTGTATGTGAGATTGTGTGTGTGTGTGTGTGAGAGAGATTGCGTGTGTGTGTGTGTGTGAGAGAGATTGCGTGTGTGTGTGTGTGAGAGAGATTGTGTGTGTGAGATTGTGTGAGTGTGTGTGAGTGAGTGAGCGTGCGTGACTGTGTGAGAGAGATTGTGTGTGTGAGATTGTGTGAGTGTGTGTGTGTGAGAGAGATTGCGTGTGTGTGTGTGTGTGAGAGAGATTGCGTGTGTGTGTGTGTGAGAGAGATTGTGTGTGTGAGATTGTGTGAGAGTGTGTGTGTGAGTGAGCGTGCGTGACTGTGTGAGAGAGATTGCGTGTGTGTATGTGTGAGATTGTGTGTGTGAGAGATTGTGTGTGTGTGTGTGTGTATGAGTGTGTGTGAGATTGCGTGTGTGTGAGAGTGTGCGCGTGTGTGAGATTGCGTGTGTGTGAGAGAGTGTGCGCGTGTGTGAGATTGTGTGTGTGTGTATGAGTGTGTGTGAGATTGCGTGTGTGTGAGAGAGTGTGCGCGTGTGTGAGATTGCCTGCGAGTGTGATTGTGTGTGTGTGTGAGAGAGATTGCGTGTGTGTTACCTCACTACTTTGGAGTCTTTGCAGATGATGTGTAGTTGAAACATCTCTCTACTCTCCACACTCTCTATAAGCCTGAGAGGAACCTGCACACAACACAATCAGCCAATCAGAGACCAGAAGACTTCATCACATGACTGAACCACTACAAATACCTGCAACAAATGCCTTAAATGTATCTTGTGTTTATCAATTGCAGAATGAAACACTTCAGTTGCTTTCATACATGTTCAAAACTTCATATCCTACATCATTAATCAATTCAATGTTCTTGTATTGTGAATAAGTCTCTCTACACAGTTTAGAAGGCATTATACCTATATGACAGCCCTATATATTACATAACGTGTACTGTATATTAATGTTAACATGATCCAGTTTGACAAACAGAAAAACCATTTAAATAAACCATAATGAAGGGGGGAAATAAAGACATGGAATGAAGGGATGAAGGTTGGAGGAGTGAGTGTGGATTACTCACAGATATTTCACTGTCCACACCAGGATACATCTACAACATCAGCACAGACAGGGATGAGGAAGAGGAGAGGAAGAGAAGGAGAGAAATAAATGCAAGGGAGAGAGTGAGAAGAGGAAGAGTAATACAAGTATGAGAAAGAGGAGAGCAAGAGATGTGAGATCAAGATGATGAAGAGGAAGAGAAAAGGGGGGGAAGAATGGAAAAGGAGAAAGGAGGATGAGTGGAAGAGGAGGGAGCAGAGGTAGAGGAGGAAGAAGAGTAATGGATGAAGAAAAGGAAGAGTGTAAGAAGTTTAAGAGGAAAAGGGAAAGTGGAAGGGAATGAAAGTGGACAATTAGGTGGAAGAGGGAGAGAAGGGGGGAAAGAGGAAGCAGAGGGAGAGAATTAAGAGGAAGAAGAGTAAAGGATGAAGAAAGAGAATGAAGTTAAGAGGTAAAGCGAAAGAGAAAAAGAGGAAGAGAAGTGGTAGAAAAGAAGATGAAGAGAGCGCATAAGAAGTTGAATAAAGAGGAGGAAAAAGAAAGCAGAGTGAGAGGAGGAGGAGGAGGAAGAACAGTAATGACGAAGAAAAGGGAGAGAGAAATTAAAGAGGAAATGAGAAGAGGAAGAGGGAGGGAGTAAGATGAGGAAGCAGAGAGGAAGCAGCATGAAGAGGAAGAAGAGTAATGAAGAGGAAGAAGAGTAAGAAGTTAGAGGAAGAGAGGAGGAGTTGGGAAAGAGAGAGAAAGAGGAAGATGAGTAATGGATCAAGAAATGGAAGAGAGAGTAATAAGTCAAGAGGGAGTAGAAGAGAAAGAGGAAGATAAAAAGAATAGAGGATGTGAGGTGGAAAAGAGGAGAAAGAGGAAGAGAAGGAAGTGGGAAGGAGGGAGTAAGATGATGAAGAGGACAAGAGGAAGTAAAGGAAGAGAAGAGGAAGCAGCGTGAGAGGAAGAGGGAGAGAATGAAGAGATAAGAGTAATAAATGAAGAAGAGGAAGAATAGAAATGGATAAAGATAAGGAGAGTACGAAGTTAGAGGAAAAGAAAGAAAGAAAGGAGGAAAAGAAAAGAGGAAGATGAGTTGGGAAAGAGACAGAAAGAGGAAGAAGAGTAATGGATAAAGTAAAGGTAGAGAAAAAGTTAGAGGAAAGGAGAAAGAGAAGAGGACAAGAAGAGAGGAAGATGAGTTGGAAAAGAGAAAGGAGGAAGAAAAGAGGAAGCAGAGGGAGAGGAGGAAGATGAGTAATGGATCAAGAAATGGAAGAGTAAGAAGTCAAAGAAGAAAAAGTAAAGAGAAAGAAAGAGGAAGATGATAAAAAGAATAGAGGATGGTGAGGTGGAAGAGAGGAAGAAGAGAGAAAGGAAGAGAAGGAAGTGGGAGGGAGTCAGATGTTGAAGAGGACAAGAGGAAGTAAAGGAAGAGAGGATTAGGAGAAGAGGAAGAAAGAGAGGAAGGAAAATAAAAAAGAAAGGGGTTAAGACGAGAAAGATGTTGAAGAGGAAGATGATGACAAGAGGAAGCAGCATGAGAGGAAGAGGAAAAGAATGAAGAGGAAGAAGAGTAATGGATAAAGAAAAGGAAAAGAGAGTAATAAGTCAAAGAGGAAAAAGGAAAGAGGGAGTGAGAAAGAAAGAGTAAGGAGGAAGATAAAAAAATAGAGGATGGTGAGGTGGAAAAGAGGAAGAGGAAGTAAAGGAAGAGAAGAGGAAAAGGGATGGAAGAGTGAGAAGAGGAAAAAGTTAGAGTAAAAGAGAAAGAAAGAAGGAAAAGTATAGAGGAAGATTTTGTGGAAAAGAGGAAGCAAAGGGAGAGAAGAAAGAGGAAGAAGAGTAATGGATCAAGAAAAGGAGAAAGAGAAGAGGAATAAGGAAAAGAAAAGAATAGAGGAAGATGAGGTGGAAAAGAGGAAGCATAGGAAGAGAAAGAGGAAGAAGAGTAACGGATCAAGAAATGGAGAGTAATAAGTCAAAGAGGAAAAAAGGAAAGAGCGAGTAGGAGAAAGAAAAAAGAATAGAGGATGGTGAGGTGGAAAAGAGGAAGATGAGGACAAGAGGAAGTAAAGGAAGAGAAGACGAAGCAGCGTGAGAGGAAGAGAAGAGGAAGAAAGAGAGGAAGGAAAATAAAAAAGAATAGGGGTTAAGATGAGAAAGAGGTGGAAGTGGGAGGAAGATGTTTAAGAGGAAGATGAGGACAAGAGGAAGCAGCGTGAGAGGAAGAGGAAAAGGGATGGAAGAGGGAGAGAAGAGGAGGATAAGAGAGGGACAGGAGGAGGAAAAACAAAATGGAAATGAAGCGACAACAACGGAAAAAAAATATAAAATAATGAAAAGGTAGAAAAATACAGGAAGAGACAGAAAGAACGAAAGAAAGAAAGAAAGAGAGTTTCCATTGAATACGGGTTAAAAAGCCTAGAACGGAGCTTTTATACACTTCCGGGTTTGTAAATGGTTCATTGTCGAAGGAAGTGAAAGTGACCCTTAAATTTAAGGTCAGATAAGTTCATAACTGATGCTGTAACGCACTCGGGTCAACCAGTGCTCTTAGCGCAAAGCATTCTGGGTAGCATGGGGGAACGTGATCGGGGCCAGAACTACAATGAATCCTTTACGTTGAGGATTTCAATCTGAAGACAGATTTGATTTTGTTTACCATTTTTGGACTTATTTTATAGGTCTCTCTCTTTCTAACTATATGTGCAAACATCCTCTATTGTTGTCTTACGTTGATGATGGAGTCTTTGAACTTGATGTGGAGTCTATAGTTGGAGATCGCAATGATGGCATCGTCTGCATGACCCAAAAACTCCACCCACTCGCCCTGAAGGATGGGGAACGGAACCTGGAGAGAGAGAGAGAGAGAGAACACAGCGTTTAATGTTTATAATGGGCTTTATTGGATAGGTGGGTCGAGAGAGGCTAGATATGTAGCTAGAGAGAAAGAAATGGGATCGGGAAATGATGGGAGGCCAGACTTGATCCTGTGCCCATTTGGAAACACCAGAGCTTCTATGCGTCCCGAGCACACACCCAGCTGTTGCGCCACAACAGCACGACTCCAACTGTGGGCCCGGATCGGTACGGAACAATACCGTAACGATAATCGTTTAGCCCATTGGTGAAAAGTTCCTGCCTCAAATGTATTCCTCCCATGATGCCATCTGTGCCAGTAGTTTGGGAGCTGGCACACTAGCTCGGGGGTAAACAGGATCTGTTGGGCAGACCCCTGGAGACCAGTTGGCACGGCTTTGGAAAATAGGCGGCATGAGAGATCGCTGGCTCTTTAAAAACTCAAACACTGGAGCAGTTCAGACAGTTCTTGTATGAAGTTTGCCTTTAAATGCAACAGGCTTCAAAACAAAGTGAACAAGGCATCGTCTGTCTGCGTATCTAAAAATAAATGTACACTGTGTCGCATTCACACACACACGGTGGCAGGGCTGCCATGCAAGGTGCTAGTCTGCCATTGGAGCAACACACACACACCCCAATGGTGGCAGAGCTGCCATGCAAGGTGCTTGCCTGCCATTGGGAGCAACACACACGCCAATGGTGGCAGAGCTGCCATGCAAGGTGCTAGTCTGCCATTGGGAGCAACACACACGCCAATGGTGGCAGAGCTGCCATGCAAGGTGCTAGTCTGCCATTGGGAGCAACACACACACCAATGGTGGCAGGGCTGCCATGCAAGGTGCTAGTCTGCCATTGGGAGCAACACACACACCAACGGTGGCAGGGCTGCCATGCAAGGTGCTAGTCTGCCATTGGGAGCAACACACACACCAACGGTGGCAGGGCTGCCATGCAAGGTGCTAGCTTGCCATTGGGAGCAACACACACACCAATGGTGGCAGGGCTGCCATGCAAGGTGCTAGTCTGCCATTGGGAGCAACTTGGGGCTCAGTGTCTTGCCCAAGGACACTTCGGCATGTGGAGTCATGCCAACCCTGCTATTAGTGGTCGACCCGCTCTACCACCTGAGCCAAAGCCGCCCCCAATAATACTCCATAATATAAGCGGCATATCAAAATAGACACTATTTACTTTCTGAATCATCCGTGCAGGTTATTCACGAAAATGACATCATGCTCCGCCTCCAAAACGTCTTTCCAGCTGACGTCATCAAGCCATCATATTATCCAACCACCTGTCAAATAAAGACACTTCACACCATCCAATTTCCAATGGGTTAAATCTTGCAATAGGACGATGTTATCGTATGTCGTCGATATCTTATAAATCTCCCGATGTCGATTTCGACACTCATTGACAAGCGATGATTGATGATATCGGTAAATGGCATAACCATGGATCTGGGTAGACACTGATGTATTAAACAGTAGCCCAGAGTGGTACATTTGCATGTGGACTCATTATACTCTGATTTATAACCGATTTATAATTTTTCCAAAATGCGTTCCACGTCTATTTTGGCCGCTGCCGGATTAACGGATAATTCCTTTTCCGATGACTCCAGATAATCAATCCGTTTATCAACATCTGCCACTCTTGTAACCAACTCGGTGCACTTTGCTACCATCGCCGCAATCGATCGTTCAATTCTGACTTCAACTGTACGACAAAATACTAAATTAGGTACAAACCTGTAGACTGTCGTCGTCTTTGACGAGATCTTTCTGGGGAAACAGATCCCTGGCCTGGATGTACTCCAGACTAGGCGGTCCCTCCTCACCCTGCAAAACAAACACACAATATTAGAAATGCAATTATAAAAATAATAGTTTTGGTTCAAAAACCTAATTGGACGATGCATGTTTGATACCGTAGTAAAATACAAACATATGAATGAGCATTACGGTAATTTTAACGCAATCGGTTGTCGCGCACGACACACGCTTGAGGCTTATTGCTACAACCATAGACTGTAAAAAAAGATGGACGACGCCCCTTCGCTCTTTTCCATCGGTGAGAACTGAAGCCGCCAGTGTTCCGATATGGCGCTGACATCTTGGGACTTGAGTCTGCGCAGTTGCGATTTCGGGACCAGACCTGCGCAGTAGTGAGCAGGAAGTAAAGCCGCGAAATCAAGGCCCCGCCCTCACTCTCGCTGAATCAATCGCAAGCACACGCCCCTGCACTTTTGACTTTTGACGGTGTGAAATAAATAATTATAGAAATGTAGATATTAAATTTAAAGCTCCAATCTCCTCAGTCCTCCGAAGATCCCAAAAAAAAGGTGGTTCAGTGACTACTTCGCTCAGAGAACCTGTCAATCACAGCTGTCAATCATGATGTCACAGCACTGTTTTTAGTTATTTGATGCTATAAAAACGAACTTATTTTGAAAACAAACACTTGAAATGACATCAACATGATAGAAACGACAGTAAATGACAGAAACTATCTTTGGAAAAAAGATATGTGAAGTGTAATTTAATTGTTTAGTTGGTCTCACGTCCCGTTGAATAACATGGGGAGGCGGGGTTTATGACCTATACTAGGACCAGCCACCGGGGGGGCGATCGAAATGTTTCGGCTTCACTTTTGAGGGCACACTTGGCTACAATGCACAGTGTTTATCTTGTAAACAACTTTTTATTTTGTCCATATCATCTTAATTGATATGGACAAAGACGCATAGTGACAATTCAATTTTAATAATTTTTTTTTGAATTTTCCTGAAAATGTTATTGCTGAAAAGATAATGCACTAACAATGTTTTTATAGTCAACTAAAACATTTTCATCAAAAGACAATTTTACACCGATCACACACCCTTTAATGCGGTTACATTGAATGCGTCGCATCTTTAATGCGGTTACATTGAATGCGTCGCATCTTTAATGCGGTTATACTGAATGCGTCATAACTTTGGTGCCGGTCTGAGCGGGTTCCGGAGGGCCGGCTGCGAAATGGGCGAATGGACCGCGATAAGCTGAAAAGAGCCGCATGTTATGCAGAACGGGCCACAAAACGGCGACACGTTATGCCAAAGGGGGCAGTGATATGCAATAAAGGACAGCAAAACCCGGCAACAACTGTTTGGGCCAGTTTCTATGTAAAATCCGAGCCTGGTTGGCACTGAAACATAATTGCAAAAAATGCACGCTACAAGCACACCTACATACCACTGACCGGGTCTTTGGACCAAACAAGGTCATTTTTCTCAATGTAGGATAATGTTTCAGGCTACGTGTTCACAGACATAATGTTTTGATTAAACATTGATCTGAAGAGACCTTGAGCCATCGTTCGCTGCATCACAGGACAGGGTGAAAGACCTGCGCCTGGCATCAGACACCAGTGAAGAAATATACCAGCTGGACACTCAAAACCAAAAATCACCCGACATGGGCAAACCTTTCTGACATTTCAAATGGGACAAGATATGCAACATAAACTCTACTTTAACATTGTCTGAAGAGCATCAGAGTAGCGTTCGTCCATGCAAACGTCGCCCGACACAATGAGAGGATGTTGTGGAATGTTTCCAGGATGCTTCCATGTAGTTGAAAGGGAAATCTGGGTGGCTGCTTATGGCCCAAGACAAAAACTAAAATCCCAGACTCCAAGTTTGAGCACTAGTAAGAGTAATGCTTGCCTGCTAAACACTTGAAGCGTAAAACAATCCAAGTAGACTTTAGCTTGAACTCTGCACCGGTTGTTGATTGAGATAAACAGAATGTTACACATTAAAATAACACACTGTTCCCCGAGCCTGATGTCAGTGAAACCTCTCATGAAATCAACAAACACACACTGTATATGAGTCCAAACTGTAGCCAAAACACACAACAAACATACAGACCCCGCTGGAGGTTTCATAACTTCCTTCCATTTCTTCAGCACTTTACACAAACATGGCAGTTTGGGCATGAATTGGCACACGTCCGGGATGTGTTAAAGTTTGTGGCCAAATGAAATGAGTTCGAACAAGAGAATAATTAATGCACATGAGCTGAAGACGGGACGATATGGTTCTCATGATTCGTTATACAATATGGAGGTTCACGATTCGATATAATCTCGATTCCATACAAAATATTACAGATTTTTATTTTTTCAGAAAAAATACTCATCAAAATAAAGTTATTTAATGCACAATATAAATGCTCAAAGTTTACATAAGAGTTTCTCTAAAGAAAAGATACAAATACATTTTCAAAAATCGTGCGCTTCATTCAGGCTGATCAGATGCAGAACAAACAATAAAACCGGTCCTGAAAAAAAGTGTAAATTTATATTTTAATAATGTGTTTCATCATTATAATCACATTTTAACTTTGTAAAAATACAAACATTCATATTAATTAATATCATGCAGAATGTTTGTATTTTTACTAAATTAAAATGTAATTATTATTCATTAATAACACGTAGAATTTTTGTATTTTTACTAAATTAAATGTGATTATTAATTAATATAATTTTGAATTTTTGTATTTTTACTAAATTAAATGTGATTATTAATTAATATAATTTTGAATTTTTGTATTTTTACAAAGTTTAAATGTGATTATTATTATTAAATAATATAATGCAGAATGTTTGAATTTTTAAAAGTTAATGTTATTAATATTATTTAATTAATATAGAATGTTTGTTTTGTAAAAATACAAACATTCTGCATGATATTAAATAATATTAATACAATTTTAACTTTGTATTTTTACTAAATTAAAATGTGATTAATTTAGAATGTTTGTCTTTTTACAAACATTCTACGTTAATTAATATTAATCACATTTTAACTTGGTAAAAATAAAATTCTAAATTATATTTATTAATAATCACATTTAATTTAGTAAAAATACAAAAATTCTAAATTATATTAATTAATATTAATCAGGTTTTAACTTTGTAAAAAGACAAACATTCTACGTTAATTAATTAATATTAATCCCATCTTAACTTTTAAAAATTCAAACATTCTGCATTATATTATTTAATAATAATAATCACATTTAAACTTTGTAAAAATACACAAATTCTACGTGTTATTAATAATAATCACATTTTAATTGAGTAAAAATACAAACATTCTGCATGATATTAATTAAAATTAAATCACAATTTAACTTTGTATTTTTACTAAATTAAAATGTGATTCATTTAGAATGTTTGTCTTTTTACAAAGTTAAAAGTTAGTAAAAATTCAACATTATATTAATGAATATTATATCATGAAATATGAGCTATCGCTGTTTGACATGTGCACAATTAACAAGTAATAACATTGAGTTTACATTCATTTGTATAAGAAACACTAATAAGGTTACTGTCACTTTAAGAGTTCAACGTGTGCCACACAGTGTTCCTGAACATCAACGAGAATCTCTCGGTTTCTTTAGCGCATCCATGCTGCATGATTAAAATTAATATTTCTTTATCTGAGTGTAAAGAACAGATGATATTAAGACCTCATCTCTGATGGACACACATTACACGGAGGAAACGGTTTAATCTCAAGCATGCATGCAAATGTGCTAATTGGCTACATTTAACCTTGTGTGACCCCACGGCCTCTATATGTGCTATACGCAACACATAATTGAAATGAATAAAAACCAACTGAATACTGTTCACAAGACTCTACGATCATTTAAGGGTTAAACTTCTGGTGCGCCAAGTCACGTGACACAACAGCATGACGTCGCCTACGGACGCAGGGCCAACAAAAGTGCCTCTGTAGGAAATCTTTAAGTTTTAAATTGAAACCTGTTTGGTTGTAAAGAGTCTCCAGTTTCGTTTGAAGGAGTGGTGGTGGCGTAGTGGACTAAAGCACATAACTGGTAATCAGAAGGTTGCTGGTTCCCCACAGCCACACCAGTGTGTCCTTGAGCAAGGCACTTAACTCCAGTGCTGTGGAGTGTATGTGCGTTTCCTTTATCATTAGGGGACAAAAAGAGGGCAAACGACCCAGACAGCGTCTATGACGTGTAACACCCACCCCTCGACCACCCTCAGACAGATGGAGAGAGGGCATCTCTGTTTCTCCAGATTCAAACCCGGCTGGCACAACATCAGCCGAGCCAGCTGTGCCACGGATAACTCACACACACTCCAGATGTCCTCCAAACACACAACTTTAAGATATTTTAGTCTTGAGCAGAAACAGAGCAGAAACCACCATAGATGCGGAGGCGGGCATGTGAATGATTGCCATACTCCTATACCATGGCATTTACACTGGCACTAACAAGCCATGGTTTGAAGTATCATACATGTCTGTCGCACAAACGTCATACATCAAAGGAAAGACAACCGAAGATTTGACAGTGTTCAGGATCAAAACATCATGTGTTTGGTGCCGCTGCGGAGACTGACGGCTCATTTGTGCATCTGGGCATGTGTGCCCGTCACAGCTTACCAAAATGACAATAGATGCCAACACCTGTCAGAGTGACATGACAGCAGAATGAACAGACAGTCGCTGACACCGAGAGAGAGAGAGATGCATATTCATCTAGGGCAGATTGACTTACAGGTACTTTTAATAATCTAGACTTTACACAATATTTTGCACCTACAACACTTTCACAAAAATGGCAATAAATATTGAATACTGAATATATGACATCATCTTTGCTATTCTTAAAAATTCTATAAAATAAATCTAATTTATCATAATTGCTACAAATGCTTAATTTTGCATTTTGATTCTGTAAAGGGGGTTCAATGGAAAAGGAGGCGGCGAGAACCGGCTTGACGATATAAATAGCAGTTTAATATAAAACTGAAACAAAACACACACACACACACACACACACACACACACACACACACACACACACACACACGTCAGACAGCTGCCCGTAAATCTCTCTGTCGCACTGCCGTCTCCGGTCGGACTTTATACCCCTAATTAGTCTGATTAGGGGTCGGCCCTCCGCCCTGCCACAGATTCCTAAATTTTTGAAGGAGTTTCAGTAAATAACAACAGAAGTCATTTAAGGTTACCTTTCCTATAGAACAGGTCTATACCTTGTACTTTTATTAAACAAACTAAATAGCCTAATATTATTTATTTTATTTACACGACGGCATGACATTTCTGTCTCACGTATGTCGGGGTTCCGCCCCGATGTGCGCACGCACACACACACACACACACACACACACACACACACACACACACACACACACACACAGACACGTGCACGCATGCACAGACGCGCACGCGCACCCACAGACAGACAGCCACGCGTGCACACAAACGCCGAGACACGTGCACCCACACGCGCAGAGACGCGCGCGCACGCAGACGAACCAGCAGGTTTGATCGAACCAGCAACCTCCTGATTACAAGTTATGTGCTGCTTCTCTCTGTAACACACACTTAGTGCACTTATTACAGGGACAACCACTCCGAAGCAACCTGGAGTTAAGTGCCTTACTCAAGGACACAATGATGGTGGCTTGACCAGCAACCTCCTGATTACCAGTGTTTTAGCCCACTACGCCTCCACCACCACTCCACTCGGTTTACAGAGTCTAGAGTAGTCACATAGACTGGTGAGATATCTCATGACACTTATTTCATTAATATATTTAAGGGATAAAAATCCCTTACAGCACCTTTAAGGTCACTTGTGTCTACCAACATCTTGCATTCGATTTTCTAGAAGATGCTTTTCTAACTTGGGAGGCATCAGAAAACTGCAATAAATTACAGTAGAATAGAGAAGACCAATCTCTCGGAGGTGCCCAATCCTTCAATCTCCACGAGCAATTCATCACTGAACCGATCTCTCTCTCTCTCTCTCTCTCTTTCAATCAGCGGAGAGAAATCAGAACTGCTGCGTTTGCGTTTTGCAGTGAGTGAAAAAGCTGCGACTAAAAGCGTGCTTGAAATACCCAAAAAGAAGAAGAGAGAGATATTTTGACACTCAGGAATAAACTAATACTCAAACCTCCATAAAAAGAGTCGCTCCGAGACATTAGATGCCCTTAATGAGGAGATGTATTCCTCTCTTCACGGGGATTGGTGGCAGACGTGATATAAAAAGCTCCAAGTGGCACGGGGAGTTTCAAACGGCTGCTCACACCGAACGCTGCATAGCTAAGAAAAGAAGTTCTTAAGAGAGTTGAAGGACATAAATGGGACACTGAAAGAGGCCAAAATGAAGATGAGAATACAAGTAAACATAGAACAATATGAAGTATTTTCAGTGCATCGGTGTTTAATAGTTAGGCCAGAATCATGCTCTACCAAAGTCCGCAAACGTAGTCGTGAATGCTTGGCTAATGCGTTGCAATGGCGCTCTGAACGTATGCTACTGCGTTACTGTGGTGGTGACAATCCTCAGTCGTCAAGAGTGTGCTAGTTACCTTTATATCTTATCCGATAGCTAGCTATGAACATGTCAACAGTTTAACTACCTCGTGAACTAGCTCCGCTATAACAGAGAGGACCAAAGACGATGGCGGTTTACGCTAACGCTCGCTATAAATGCCAAAAATGCAACGTATAATTGAATTCATCAAAAGCAATGTTCCATGTACATGAGCATCACTGAGCCGCAACGCAGACGTCATACAGAGCAGCTCCTGTCCGGAAGAGCGCGTTAAGCGCTTCTCTAGCGCTCTGATGCACGCACCGTTAGCAGAGGCTCGCGCAAAAATATAAACACGTTTTACGACTTGTGGGTTTAACCAGAGAGCATTAAAATGGGGGCCAGGGTAATTCAGTGGTAAACGACGCTGACTATCAAACCTGCAGTCGCTAGTTTGATTCCCAGGGCGTGCTGAGTGACTCCAGCCAGGTCTCCTTAGCAACCAGATTGGCCCGGTTGATAGGGAGGGTTGAGTCACATGGGGTAACCTCCTCGTGGTCGATATAATGTGGTTTCTTCTCGGTGGGGCGCGCGTTGCTGCCGCGGTGGATGACGTGAAGCGCTATGTCTCCATGGCAACGCGCTCAATAAATCATGTGATAAAATGCGCGGGTTGACTGTCTCAGACACGGAGGCAACTGGGATTCGTCCTCCGCCACCCAGATTGGAGGCGAGTCACGACGCCACCGTGAGGACTTAAGGGCGCATTGGGATTTCGGCATTCCAAATTTTAAAAAAAAACAAAAAACAATAATAATAAAAAAATTTAAATAAAAAAAGAATGTGTAAATGTTAAATTTACCAAAACTAAAAGTTGAACTATTTAGTATTTAAGTATTTAGAAATATTTTGATATTTGATACAAGTTATTAAAGCCTTAAAAAGGAAATCATATCACCATTTTATTATTTGATTTATATATTTAAAAGGCAAATATGTACAAAATTATCCCCTTAAAACTCTATTTCGCGCTAAAGTTTATGCTAGTTAGTCTCCGTTTACACACGTCAGGTATGTGAGGAATCATTTGAAAGCTTATAATCTGAACTTTTCAGAGATACCCATCACTTCTGCATTGATGTTACTTAAAATAACTAATGGCCTTAAAACCGTCGCGTAAAAATTAGCACCCCCTAGAGGTAAAGGGATAGAAATATTTATATGAAAATAAATAGTCCTTCACATAGCACATGTCACATATCTAATGAAAGCTCTGAATCTCAGGAAGGTGACTGTACAGTTTATTTAGTTGCACTAATACCACAGTTCAAAAGATTTTTAAAATAATCATAAGTGAAACATGATTTCTGTAAGTCATCAAATACAAACGTCTCTTTTATGCTGATAACTGCTGATGTAATCCCCAGGTGGCCAAAAATTGCATATCTGCTTTTAACTTAAGAATTAAGTTTAAGATTATATCTTAGATGTCCAGAACAAAACATGGTGTCCAGCAGGAAAAGCATGCAAAACAAATCAGAAATATACTTTATCGACTGCTAATGATAACATTTTATATATCAGGAAAATCACAGATATTCAATGTAATAATGAGGGTGTTGCGTGAACTGAAAATTAGACCGAATGTCTATGGATGAGCACAACTGAGGGCTAAAATGCGATAGAGCGCCCCCTACATTCAGATCTGTATATTGCGACGGAACGTTTTTTTTTTCGTGTTTTCTGCCACCTAGTGGCAGAGTGAGGTAGAGTAAACCGGACCAGAATAACATGTTTACAAAGTTAGGACAACAACAACAACAAATTTTGTTGATCATAAAATTTGAAACACAACATTTATGAATAATTGAGAGTTATTTTATTGGGGGGTTTCTGAAAAATGAGACAATCATCAGCCAAATGTTATAATCGTCACAGGACAAACATTTCACCATGTATAACACCATTCTCATTTGGTGTTGCACTGAAAAATGAACAGCATATGGGTTGGAACAACACGAGGGTGAGTAAATAATGCCTGATTTTATCGCGTCACATGTGCACCTCTTTTCAGAATTACATTTACATACATTTATGCACTTGGCAGACGCTTTTAATCAAAGCGACTTATGGTGCACTCAGTGTATCCAATTCTATCAGCGTTACAACAAGTATGAAATTATTCCGAGAGATTTTCAGACGGATTAATTCATTCAAACGACCGTCCACAGTAATCCATTTGGGGAAAGTGCATGAGATAGGTTGACTTTGGTCTGAATACTTGTGAGAGCCATCCAGTAATAATCTCAAAGCTCAAACATGCATTCACACACACATTAATGAGGAGTCTGGTTGCCATGGATACCGCCTTGGGCCCCTTTCATTCGTCTAGATTGGAATTCCGTCTCCAGTAACTCAACGCATGTCCGTGGAAAGAAATAGGAAGTTCTCTTTTTCATAAAAGGCTTTGTTTGGGGGATTACAGACAGTCTCGGATTATTTAATAGGTCCTGCATCGGATTAACACGATGACTGAATACCAGCAACTCTAGATAATAATATATTGGAGGTGTTACAAGGCCTTTTTTGCCATAGGAATTGCAGGTAAAAAGGACAGAAAATGAAAAAAAAAAATTGCTAAAATGTAGATAAAATTAAGATTTAGCGCATGTACACACCACACACACACACACACACTTATAAAATGCTTGATTTACCCTGACAAAATAATAAAATCATAGTACACGCAGCGTGTATGTGAGAGAGTGTGCATGTATGTGAGTGCGCGTGCGTGCATGTGTGTGTGTGTGTGTGTGTGAGAGAGAGAGAGAGTGTGTGTGAGTGCGTGTGAGTGTGTGTGAGAGTGTGCGTGTATGTGAGTGTGCGCGCAAGAGTGTATGTGTGTGCAAGTGTGCGTGTGAGAGAGTGCGTGTATGTGAGTGCGTGCGAGTGTGTGTGTGAGAGAGTGTGCGCGTGTATGTGTGTGTGTGTGTGTGTGTGTGTGTGTGCGCGCGCACACGCATGTGCGGGTGTGTGTGTGCGCCCGTGTGTGTGCGAGAGAGAGTGTGTGTGTCAAGAATACAAAGTTTTCTCAGGGTTACAGCATATGGCCTGAACAAAATGCTCCTTTACATAAAAAAATCAAATAAATAAACAATAAACAACATTAAACTTCAGTCTTGAGGGTCTAGCGGGGTTTTCTCTGTTTTAAGTTTTTTTGTCAACATGAACAAAATAAACACCTGCATGTTTGTTACACACATGACTTTGATTTGGTGGACAAGAAATATTAATAAAAAATTATTCTGCACTTTTTTAAAGGTTTTCAGCTTGCCTCTGGACGGACACCACATGACATTTTTGACCCACATGAAAATAAATATTATTTGTCAAAATATGAATAACTACAGTCTTGACCGACACATAATGGGTATCTTTAAAAGCTTAGAAGCTCTACTTTACAATGCATGTAGGTACAGTGATGTGAAAAAGTATTTGCCCCTTCCAGATTTCTTCTATTTTTGTGCATTTTCATGATAAATTATTCTAGCTCTTCAGACGAGATAACAAAACTAAGGCAACTTGAGTAAACACAAAACATATATTTTTTTGTCATAGTGTGCTACTAGGAGACATTTTAGCCAACTTCATGCAGCTGTAAAAGTTGCATTTAGGTGTTGATTTGATTGAGGCAGACTGGCAGTAATCAGGTCTGGGTGTGTCTCGTCCAGTTGAACCCCATTATGAATAGTTTCATAGATTTGGGGATTTAGTAACTAAGGGGGCACATATTTTTTCCACACATGCCCGGTTGGTATTGGATAACGTTTTTGCTTCAATAAATAACATTATCATTTAAAAACTGAATTGTGTTTACTCAGATTGCCTTTGGTTTATGTCAGATTTTGTTGAAAAATAATTGTATGCGATACACAAAAACAGAAGAAATCAGGATAGGGGCAAATATATGTTCACATCACTGCAAGTATCGTTTTAAAGCTTAGAAGCTCTACTTTACAATCCAAATGACCAAAACTGAACAAGTGCTTTTGAAAGGTATAGATAAATCAGAATTTTTCCATTTTGATATTTTATTAATTTTGCACCGTACATATTGCAATCGGTAAAAATATCAAACTGATCAAATATTCATGTGTCACATGTTGTTGGAAAGCTCTCAAAGAGTAAAATACAACCAGTCTATTTGTTTTACTCACAGACACAAATATAGCGAGTAATAGCTAATTATGTCTTTGACAATTATGTTGGTGTTGCTTAAATGCCGCGTTTTTGTTTGTAACTTAACGAAAAATAAACGGAACATAAAACATCACATATCATTATTTAGAGGAGGTGATCATCTTTCAATCGAGTCCACACACAAGATAATCAGATGTATAGATCATTAGATAATCCACATGAAGCACAATGTTACATATGACCACTAGGAGATGGCGCCAAATACATGACACAGACTCAATGATGTCTCAAATGACACAGAATGAAACTCAATGTACATATTATCGCAATCAGTAAATACATCAAACTGATCAAATAGTCACGTGTCATATGTTGTTGGAAAGCTCTTAATGAGTAAAATACAACCAGCCTATTTGTTTTACTCACAGATACAAATATGGCGAGTAACAGCTAAATATATGTCTTTGACAATTATGTTTGTGTTGCTTAAATGCCACTTTTTCACTTATATCTTCACGATACATAAAACGTCACATATCATTATTTAGAGTCAGTGATCATCTTTCAATCGAGTCCACACACAAGATAATCAGATGTATAGATCATTAGATAATCCACATGAAGCACAATGTTACATATGACCACCAGGAGATGGCGCCAAATACATGACACAGACTCAATGATGACTCAAATGACACAGAATGAAACTCATTCTGTGAAATCTCATGACTAAAATCATGTCTGCATGCTATGCAAACCTTTAGTCATTGTTGTGTTTGCATGTGTAATTAGTTCTTATGTACAATTATTATCTTTTAAGTTGCATATTTGTATGTATTTGGGAATAATGGAATAGATCTGGGAAAAAGAGGAGGGTCACTTCTTTCACCTCTAAACAAGTTAGCTGGTTTTCAGATGACTTAAGAGCTCAAATCCACTGAGGAACAGAAATGAAGAACAAATAAAGAAACGAGGAGGGAGTTCTCGGAGGTACTGAATATTTCAGGGAGGAATATTTGAAGAGATCAGAGGCGGCAGCAGGGCACAGCGAGAACATGCATGTAAAAAAAGAAATAAAACTGGGATATCTGAGGTGGGAAAGGTCACAGCTCAACTAATAACCGCTTAATGGTTTAACACTTTAAATACATGTGCAAATACCCCCAGACAGGCCCTTCAGCGCAGTGATTGAAGATCTACACCATTGCCCTACAGTGTCCTTCAACTCAGGAGAGACGAGCATTCTCACTTATATATATATATATATGCATGTATGTGTGTGTGTGTGTGTGTGTGTGTGTGTGTGTGTGTGTGTGTGGTCGATGGCATATGCTTTTGTTGAAGCCATCAGTCTGCATTATTTTAACCCTATAACGCCGTTTCACTCCGTTCAAACTGATGAGCCAAACAAGCTACAGTATGAGTCACATGATTATGGCACCATCTAGTGGTTATTTGTGAACAAAAATGTGGTTTCAATGTTTTTATCGATTATATAAAAGTGAAAAGTGACACTTAAGCTGCGTACACACTGCCAGTGACTCTGTCGCTGCAGGTCGCCAGTGGCTGGCGGTGAAGTCGCTAGTGGGTGTTCCCACTACTGGTTGCCTAGTAACGTTTATAAATGACATTCCATTGCTGTTGACAGCGAATCAGTTTTCTTGCCGCCAAAAACAAACATTTTGGAGGGAAAAGACTAAATATAAATGGAATCGGTACATAAAATGCGTTAAATCAAAGATGAGCGAGAAACAAGGCGTGTTCTTTGCCATAGCGGCGGTTTATCTGCGGCGAAAACGCAAACGCCGGTCTGTCTGGGTCCACAAAACCATTAAATCTCGGAGTCAGCACGGCGAGTACCACCGGCTGGTGCAAGAGCTGCGGCTGGATATACCATATCCATATCATAGAGCACTGGAACATTGCTAACAGCAAGAATTAGCCTTTCATCCATCTTTCCATTACTGCAGGAGCTGAGAGAGAGAGAGAGAGAGAGAGAGAGAGAAGGATCACATGAGCTCTCCCGTCTTCTCTCCTATTGGCTGTCGCTTCCGTTAGTCGCTCTTCATTTGAATAAAGTTGAACTTGTCTCAACTTTGTCGTCACGTCGCTGGACACGCCCACATCTAGTCGCCAACAGTCGCGACAGGCTCGTGTCGCCGGAAGTCGCTGTGCTCTCATTGAAAATGAATGGGATGGAGTCGGAGTCTCGCGCGATGTCGTTGGCAGTGTGTACGCAGCTATATGTTGGGATAAACAACAGCTTATTTTAATAAAGTAAAAGTGACAGTAAATGATATTGTTACTGGTATTTTAAAATGAGTATTTGCTGAATATAAGCAACTTGTGCTTGGTTGAAATTTTGTATATTATTTTATTGAAAACTCCCTTTTGAAATCCATGTATTCAAATCTCTCAATCACCATGACAACCAGTACCGCCGCTCCCTACACGCATACTACGCAGTCTGTGTAGGGCACCAACTCCCTAGGGGGGCACCATCTTACTCTAGGAGGGCACAGAAAGTCCACCGGCTGCCCTTACTGGCACGTTACACGCTATTCAATGACACCGAAACAGTTGCGGATCACAGACGATCGCGTCGCACTCGTATCACGCGCACCACCCCCTCTAACATTTGGTACCTCTGAAAAGCCCAGAGAGTCTTCTGATAATACCCCAAAATGTACCACTGTAGAAAAACTTAAATAGCAAACGTTCAACACAGAAACGAATTACTGGGCCTCAGGAGGATAATGACCTTTAAAGCCTAATGCATCAAATACGATACAGAAAAAAAAAAAAATATAGCTTTTTCTAAACTGTGTTTATAGTTTGTATAATGGCACTAAAAACAGTTTAAATGTCAAAAAATAAATAATTTTCTGATAATTCTTTCATAAGTCAGATTTAAAAGGGTTAATAATCCTGCAATTTAAATGTAAATTTTCTGATAATCCAGTTACTTATTTAAACTAAATTAAACTAACTAGCTTATAACAAGTTAAATTGAGAAGTTGCTTAAAACGAAGCCCTGTATAATTAGGATTATTAGACACACCAGAATGTAATAGAACGCACTGGAGGTTTCTAAATGCATTTTAAGCGATTTATTTAATTACTTTTCAAAGCCAAAATATATATGCATATATGTGTGTGTGTGTAGTGTGTGTGTTGGATAAACTAGTCAGTTATAGGACATTGAGTTTCTCTTTCTAGATCAATCAATAAATTGGAAACGTGTCGCCGTACTAATGCATACGTGTAAATCACCCAAAATCCTGATGGACCAATAGGTCATCTCGTACACCTTGAGCCAACCAGACCCAAACAAAAAAACGTTCAATCATCTCTCAGGAGTCCACTCAACCCAACACTGCCTCAATGTCAAGACAGAGACAGGAAAATGCAGAATAAGCACTTTAATCCACCTATTTGTCTTAATGTTTTATAACCGACTCTGGAAGAGACACTCGACACAAAAGCCATGTGCTCTTTATAAACGCAACAGATTAACAAAACCGCCGGGTTGGGGGGTCAGGTCTGCAACCTGACCCGCATCGACATGCCCCATGTTTGATTCCTGTGCCACGTCCTAGCCGCGACACGGCATGTTGCTTCTTGTGCGGTGTGCGAACGCCTTTAAAATAAGCTAACTTCACTTTAACAAACTTTGCTTTTTTTACTGAAAATTATTTATGAACCATATTTAATTATAATAATAATAATAATATATATATTTTTTACATTAATTTAATTCAGTAGCGGTTTGGGTCTGGGTAGCTCAGTGGTAAAGACGCTGGCAACCACCCCTGGAGTTCGCCAGTTCGAATCCAGGACATGCTGAGCGACTCCAGCCGAGTCTCCTTAGCAACCAAATTGCCCGGTTTCTAGGGAGGGTAGTCACATGGGGTAACCTCCTCGTGATCGCTATAAAGTGGTTCGTTATCGGTGGGGCACATGGTGAGTTGAGCCCGGATGCAAAGTTTGTTAAAGTGAAGTTAGCTTATTTTAAAGGCGTTCGCACACCGCACAAGAAGCAACATGCCGTGTCGCGGCTAGGACGTGGCACAGGAATCAAACATGGGGCATGTCGATACGGGTCAGGTTGCAGACCTGACCCCCCAAAAAATACAAATAATTAATTTCACTTATGCATCATGTCATATTTAACTTTCAGTTTAATTGGCGTGAAGCCTCCACGTGTGATATGTCTCCGTGGCAACGCGCGCAACAATCCACGTTGACCGTCTCAGAGGCGGAGGCAGCTGGGATTCGTCCTCCGCCACCCCGATTGAGGCGAATCACTACGTGACCACAAGGACTTAAAAAAAAAAAAAAAAACACATTAAAAATGTAAAAATTTTAGTAGATGTTGATTTTGCCAATATTGATAACTACGGTGGTGATAGGGCCAATAACATATAAATCAGCCAATCATTTATAAAATTTATAGAACGTAAAAATATATTTTCTTACCATGACGGGCACAGAGAGGTAAACAAGAGTTTACAAAATTACAAAATTACCTAAATAAATAAAAAAATCCTAATAGATGCTAATTAGGAAAAAAATTTAACAATAATACAAAATTTAAATCGGGTGCATAACGCAGAACTTTTAACTTTAAACAAACCCAAAACACACCGGGGACTCTTATTTTGAAATGGCGAAGACTTTGCTCTATTATGTAGAATCCTCCAGCGCCAGCCACAGAGAAACACAAACGGATAACATTTTTTTTATAAACTAATAATTATTAAACTATTTTCTATTCTACATTAGTTAAATATAACAACTATTTTAATGATAGTTTCTGTAAAATAGAGACTGTAACGAAGACAAAAGGTTTCTAAAGTTGTCTTACATACCCAGTGGAGCGGTGCTGTGTTTACATCGTGTATATTTCTTTAAGAAAGCCGATTTAACAACATTGTAACACATGTTTCCATTGTAACACTTACGAAGCAGTTGAGCATGTAGCAGGAGATGCGCTTGGCCCGGCTCATGACGCGAGAAGGGCGGGCGAGGTTGCCAGGGAGACACGCACTGTAAGAACAGCTACAGGACGAGCTGGCAAAACCATCCTTCCCTCGGCGGAGACCGGCCTGCCTTCCGACCCCTTACACACACACACACACACACACACACACACGCTGCAAACCCCTCCCGTTCACAAGCGGACGAACCCTCTTAGATAATAACGATGCACTCTTTCCTCTTTAAAGATTCCAAACCAGTCCAGGGGGGTTCCTGTTGCCCAGGTGACCGGATGAGCCAGAGAATATTCCAGAACGAAAAGCTGGAGAGGTATTTCGAGAGGAGCAGGAGAGGAGACGGGTAGAGAGAAAGAGAGAAGGGAGAACATTTAAAAAGGGTATTGCCTGATGTTAAGCTCCGCCCCCATCCACCGCATCCCCGCTCACGTGCACGCTCACTCTCTCTCCCTCCCTCCATTTATTCCAGTGTTAACCCTTCACCGAGATCTCATCCGTGCCAGCTTGCATCCTCAGCAACATGGCAGCGCAGCACATGACAGGGTTATAAATAAAAATACTGCACACTTCTCCATTTTTACAAACATTTATGCAATAATACAAAATACTGTATGTGCAGCAAAATAAACGTTTAATCTTAGGCTATGTTCACACATCCATTTAAGTTTGAAAATCTAATTTTTTAGTAATGGGAGAAATTTCACGATTCTTAATCATAGACTGTAAAAAAGATGGCCGACGCCCCTTCGCTCTTTTCCATTGGTGAGAACTGAAGCCGCCAGTGTCCCGATATGGCGCTGACATCTTGGGACTTGAGTCTCACGCAGTTGCGATTTGGGACCAGACCTCGCGCAGTAGTGAGCAGGAAGTAAAGCCACGAAATCAAGGCCCCGCCCTCACTCGCTGAATCAATCGCAAGCACACGCCCTTTTGACTTATGACGGTGTGAAATAATTATAGAAATTTAGATATTCAATTTAAAGCTCCAATCTCCTCAGTCCTCCGAAGATCCCGAAAAAAGTCAGTTGTTGCTTCAGTGACTACTTCACTCAGAGAACCTGTCAATCACAGCTGTCAATCATGATGTCACAGCAGCGTTTTTATAGCATCAAATAACTAAAAACAAACTTATTTTGAAAACAAACACTTGAAATGACATCAACGTGATAGAAACGACAGTAAATGACAGAAACTATCTTTGGAAAAAAGATATGTGAAGTGTAATTTAATTGTTTAGTTGGTCTCACGTCCCATTGAATAACATGGGGAGGCGGGGCTTATGACCTATACTAGGACCAGTCACCGGGGGGCGATCCAGACGTTTTGGCTTCACTTTTGAGGGCTTGTGCGGCACACTTGCTCTTAATATGAATTTTTATGCCACAGCAAATGTAGGTAATAGGCTATTGAACACTATGTTAGCCTATTAAAAGGGTTTAATATTAACGTAAATAAAGAATTAAAACACCTGCATGTTTCCTTCAAATGTTTCTCGGTTACAAAAACATTGTTTCAGGTTTTTCCAGGTAATCAGTAAGAATAATAAAGAATTACTGCAAGTAAACTAAGAACAGTATTAATAATAAAAAAATAAATAAAGAATATTAAGTGCGTTTTTCTTTTAATAGTTTTTCAATTAATATGAACAAAACAAATTTGACAGTAAATGATATTGTTACTGGTATTTTAAAATGAGTATTTGCTGAATATAAGCAACTTGTGCTTGGTTAAAATTTTGTAAATTATTTTATTGAAAACTCCCTTTTGAAATCCATGTATTCAAATCTCTCAATCACCATGACAACCAGTACCGCCGCTCCCTAAACGCATACTACGCAGTCTGTGTAGGGCACCAACTCCCTAGGGGGGGTCACCATCTTACTCTAGGAGGACACAGTATGTCCTTACTGGCACGTTACACGCTATTCAATGACACCGAAAGCAGTTGCGGATCACAGATAGAAGAGGTAGACCAGTATATCGGTTTTACTGATTAATCGGTGCCGATAGTTCAATTTTGGAACTATCGATTATCTGCAAAAATCTGTTGAAAGTTGCAGATAGTTTTGTCATTTCAAAATAAGAGTCCACAGAGTATTTCGGGCTTGTTTATACTGAAAAGTCACGCATTATGCACCGAATCTTTATTATTGGGATTTTGGTTGAACAAAAAAAATTAAAAATTTTTTATAAAAAAAATGCATCTGGGATTTTAGCCATTTTGGAGTTTTTGTCTGCCATAGTAAAGAAGGAATAATTTTTTTTTTTTTTATTTACTATAAATCGATTAATATAAAACTAAAAATCGGCCGATTAATCTGTTATTGGCCTTTCCCAACCACCTCAGTTATCGGTATTGGCAAAAATCCACTAATAAGTCGACCGATTAAAGGAATATTCCGGGTTTAATACAAGTTAAGCTCAATCTCCCTTCTAAGCACATAACTGGTAATCTGGTAATCAGAAGGTTGCTGGTTCAAGCCCCACAGTCACCACCATTGTAACCTTGAGCAAGACACTTAACTCCAGGTTGCTCCGGGGGGATTGTCCCTGTAATAAGTGCACTGTAAGTCTCTTTGGATAAAAGAGTCTGCCAAATGCATAAATGTAAATAATTTCGACTTTTCTGTAAAAAAGCAAAAATCAAGGTTACAGTGAGACACTTACAATGGAAGTCAATGGGGTCAATCTTTAAATGTTAAAAAGTATAGACTTAAGACAAACAATGTGTGTGTTAACAAGATTGCAGTGTGATACGATCACTTACTAACATTTTCTGTGTAAAGTTACATCCTATTTTAGAACCTTGTTGCCATGGTGATGTAGTGTCAAACCATAAGACCATAAAACAATTTAAAAGCACTTTACAGCTCAAACAATACACAAGTTTTAACAGAAGAATTAATTTGAGTGCTTTCATAAAATTATAAGATTCTCATTTCTGCCTTTAAACTTTCCATATATTGGCCCCATTCACTTTCATTGTAAGTGCCTCACTGGAACCTAATATAACCCGGAACATTCCTTTAACAACGCATCTGATGGCCATTTTGTTCATGGAGCGCATTTGACGCCCAGGGCGTGCTGAGTGACTCAGCTCTCCTAAGCAACCAAATTGGCCTGGTTGCTAGGGAGGGTAGAGTCACATGGGGTAACCTCCTCGTCGTCACTATAATGTGGTTCTCGCTCTCGGTGGGGCGTGTGGCGAGTTGACCGTGGATGCCGTGGAGAATAGCGTGAAGCCTCCACATGCGCTACGTCTCCACGGTAACACGCTCAACAAGTCACGTGATAAGATGAGCGGATTGACGGCCTCAGACGCGGAGGCAACTGAGATTGAGGAGAGTCACGACGCCACAACGCATTGGGAATTGGGCGTGCAAAATTGGGGCGAAAAAGGGGAGAGAGTCGTTATTTATTTATTTTATTTTCCTTGTGTTGTCGGATTTTCGAAATAAGCTGATCTCTGTTTTTTTAATCAGCATTTTGGTGTGCATGTAAACACCAATGGCCTTTGGCCCACCGAATACCCTTGGGCCAAACAAGGCCAACTGGGGATTGAGGCGGGGTTAAAGGCGGAGTTTCGTAGAACTTCCCCGGTAGTGTATCCAGCGTACATCGGAAGAGGTTTGGGACGATTAAAAAGATGATGGGAACACGGACCGATTTTGGTCTAGCGGCACGAGGTCCAAGGCTATTGGCCTCGGCTGGCCAGTTGATAGCCCTGGCTCACACTGGCCCGATAGTGGAAAAGCGGCATGCAAATATTTGCAAATTCAATGTAATGACTTAATCAAATAAAAAACTAGTTTCACAGCAACCTTAAACTTGGTCGTCATCTTAATTTATCTGAAGGCTGCTGCACACTGCATGCCACTTATCTGTATCATAATAATTGTATATAATAACAACAACATACAATTAAATTAAATCAATTATTATATGAACTATATGAAGGATCCCAATGTATTGGTCAATTCAACATGCACACGGCATGCACGCATATCCGTACACATTAAACATCACATTCCAATCACGTTTAATTTCTCCATCATTGTCAGTTTTGTCTCTCAAAGCACCGAGATGCATCACCGTGCTGCATGGCTGCAGTGCGAGGGGGAGGGGCAATGCATCAACGAGCAGTCACGATGAGCGAGAGACACTGAGAAACAGAGGAGAGAGAGAGAGAGAGAGAACACGCAGCGAGCACCAGTGACACAGCATTCTTCAGCATCTCATCCCCCTCCCTGACTTTGATCGCCCTGTTGTCCATCGTAACAAACAGAGGGTGTCTCTCTCTCTCGCTCTCTCTCTGAACATTCCCAGCATGCATCACTGTCTGCACTAAAAAGGACGAGCTGTAACTCACAGTCCTGACGCTAATAGGGCATGGGCGCACCACATCTTTCTCCAAAACTCTCAAGAGTAGCGGACGTGCCCCGATGCGCTTTCTAAGATAGTGACACCCCCTGTAGGATAACAGAGATGTCCAAAACTGCAACTTGATTAGTTAGCGGGCCTGACGACTAGTTGGTCTAGAGGAAGCCCTGAATAATTGGGCTGGTTTAGGGGTCATGACCCCTAATGATCCCGTCAATCACATGAAAAACGTTTAAGAGCATCCTCGGTCTCGCTCTCTCGCAGAGAAACTCTCCATTAAACATGTCATGCACAAGTGAGGGAGAGACAGGAAGTAGAAACAGAGGAAGAGCACTAGGCAGCATGAATGAATGATTTGTGCCCTTTGAGCTTTTAGACACTAACTCTACTACACGATATGACTGAAACACTATTGTAAATAACAAAGATAGTGCAACAACTGCAATATATATATCTCTACATCTGCATTAGTGCCCATAAAGCAAGATAATACTTGGCCAACAAGTGTGCTGTACTTCAATCTAAAGTATGTAATTATAGCCACAAGACAAACATGATGTGTTAACATGATTTTAGACTGATAAAATTGCTTATTAACCTTTTAAAACAGCCTTTACAGACTTTAAGCTCTGAAGATGTTTTTAAAGATTTCCTGTTTCAGTGGCATACCCGAAAAGGCTTTTTGACATGATTTTAGTCATGAGATTTCACAGAGTGAGTTTCATTCTGTGTCATTTGAGTCATCATTGAGTCCGTGTCGTGTATTTGGCGCCATCTCCTGGTGGTCATATGTAACATTGTGCTTCATGTGGATTATCTAATGATCTATACATCTGATTATCTTGTGTGTGGACTCGACTGAAAGATAATCAGACTCTAAATAATCATATGTGAGACTTTGTTCCGTTTATATTTTGTGAAGTTACAAGCAAAAACATAACATACAAGTAACACGAACATAATTGTCAAAGACACATATTTAGCCATTACTGTCCATATTTTTGTCTGTGATTAAAACAAATAGGCTGGTTGTATTTGACTCTTTAAGAGCTTTCCAACAACATATGACACATGAATATTTGAGGAGTCTGATGTTTTACTGATTACAATAATATGTGCGGTGCATGTACACTTTTATACATTCCCAAAATGGATACATTTCCAGCACTTGTTCAATTTTGGTCATAATGTCTACATGCATTGTAAAGTACAGCCTCTAAGCTTTTGAACGAAACCTATTGTGTGTTGGTCAAGACTGTAGTTTATTTTTATTTATTCCCCCTTTTCTCTCAATTTGGAATGCCCAATTCCCAATGTGCTTTATAGTCCTAATGGTCGCCTAGTGATTCGCCTCAATCCGGATGGCAGAGTATGAATCCCAATTGCCTCTGCACCAGTGACAGTCAACCACTCTTATCACGTGGCTTGTTGAGCATGTTGACACGGAGACATAGCGCATGTGGTGGCTTCACGCCATCCACTGCAGCATCCACGCTCAACTCATCACGCGCCCCACTGAGAACAAACCACATTATAGCGACCACAGGAACTTACCCCATGTGACTCCCCAGCAACTAGGCCAATTTGGTTGCTTTGGAGACCTGGCTGGACTCAAACTAGCGAACAGGTGAACCCCAGGGGTGCTAGCTAGCGTCTTTTACCACTGAGATACCCAGGCCCGAGTTTAAACACTCCAGTTACAGCCTCCTGACTCCATGACACTTATTTTAGAAAAGGAGAGACCCTGCTGTTGCTATGTTTATATCAGGATACAGGGGCATGGTGTGTATGTGTGTGCGTGCGTTTGTGAGTGAGAGAGAGAGAGAGAGAGACGTGGAATTGGTGTTTTGCTGAAGGGGCAGTTTATCATGAATGCATGACAGAAGGGCATAAAGGAAATGAGCATGACTTTTAAAGACAACACCTTGTAAATCTCTCCAGTCTTACTATGCTCCGTTCTAAACGTACTGAGGTTTGTTCCCAACACAGCAACGCAAGAACCCAAGCGTGTTCAACTGGACCATGCGTTGGCAATGTGTTGGCCAAGCGATCGCATCTGCATTCACATACATGTGGAGTATGTTTCAGCCTTAAGTAGGCGTGGTGGTGGCGTAGTGGGTTAAAGCACATAACTGGTAATCAGAAGGTTGCTGGTTCGATCCCCACAACCACCACCATTGTGTCCTTGAGCAAGGCACTTAACTCCAGGTTGCTCGGGGGTGGGGGGATTGTCCCTGTAATACGTGCTCTGTAAGTCGCTTTGGATAAAAAGCATCTGGCAAAAAAAAAGTGAGCAAAAAATAAATAAATAATAAAATTAGAAAGTGTATTAATTACACAAAGGCATATTTGCAAAATGGATACAATAAACAGAACAGGGTTACGTTTAAAAATGGGCCATTTATTCAGTGTGGATGCACTTCCGGGTTAAGCCACGCCCACATCTGTTTATATCAGAATTTAGGTAATTTTGCATTGCAACAGATAGTGACTTATCTGCACACCCCGAGAATTGAGCTCGCAAACTGTAATTTGAATAACAACAAAATGATTTCAAAAGTAACTAACTACTGCACGATGTTACCTATGGCCACCAGGAGATGGCGCCAAATACATAACAGATTCAAATGATGACTCAAATGGCACAGAATGAAACTCGTTCTGCAAAAATCGCATTACCTTTCATTTTGGGCATACTACAGAGATAATCAGATGTATAGATCATTAGATAATCCACACGAAGCACAATGTTACATATGACCACCAGGAGATGGCGCCAAATACACGACAGAGTCAAATGATAACTCAAATGCCACAGAATGAATCTCGTTCTGCCAAAGCACATGACCTTTAAGGTTTAAAGGGTGCAAGTAGAACATTTTTAATTTCATGAGTCTCTCAATTTGCACATTGTTTGAATAAAAAAAAAAAAAACGGATTGATTTGGGAAAAATCAACAGATTAATTAATAACCAAAATAGTTGTTAGTTAAAGCTCTACTCTACAGTCTACACAATGCAAAACATTGAACGGTTGTGTATATGCAGCAGCAGTTCTTCGCTCTGATTGGACTGCAGTGCAGTACAGTAGATGTGTGTCCTGGCAGTGTTTTGTGCCCTTAAGCAGAGAGGCTCACAAACGCTCTTGATGAAGACGAGGCACAGGCTGTGCTTTGTTTACGGCGCTCGCTAAGTGTTTAATGAGCATCGAGGGAGTGCGCTCGCCTGTACACTCAGAGCTCCACAGAGTAAGACATCACAACGGAAAACTCTAGTGTAAAACAGGACGACTTTACAACTCTATACACTGCTGTTTGGGAGTTTCTTTACAGTGTGGCTACAGATGCTAAAGTGAAAACAAGGAGGTGCTGACTGGGAGAGTGAGCACAGTGTTTGATTTATGCCCAATGTTACCCAAATGCCCATTGAATGACACTTTCTCATGGGGCCAGACATTCACCTTCACTCAAAAAAAAAAATAAGATTTACACATTTCAATTTTAAAAACAAAATTCCATTCAATTGAATAGAGTACTCTTTAATTAAAAGAAATACAAAATTAACATTTTATTAATTTAATTTGGTTAAAACACTACAAAACTGTTGGAATTTTGTGATGAAATTGAAATGCATAAATCTTAAAAACACATTTTACCCCCTTTTTTTATTTGTTTTTTGAGTGTTGCAATAGAATTTCAATTTTGCACCAAAAATTTGGCAGATGCTTTTATCCAAAGCGACTTGCAGTGCAATTATTACACGGACAATTCCCCCGGAGCAACCTGGAGTTAAGTGCCCTGCTCAAGGACACAATGGTGGTGGCCGTGGGGTTCGAACCAGCGACCTTCTGATTACCAGTTATGTGCTTTAGCCCACTACGCCACCACCACTTCGAGTATTGACACTGTCTATCACACCTGGAGTCGCGAGTTTGAATCCAGGGCGTGCTGAGTGACTCCAGTCAGGTCTCCTTAGTAACCAAATTGGCTCGGTTGCTAGGGAGGGTAGAGTCACATGGGGTAACCTCCTCGTGGTGGTGATTAGTGGTTCTCGCTCTCAATGGGGCGTTTGGCGAGTTGTGTGTGGATCGTGGAGAGTAGCATGAGTCTCCACATGCTGCGAGTCTCCGCGGTGTCATGCACAACGAGTCACGTGATCAGATGCGCGGATTGACGCTCTCAGAAGCGGACGCAACGGAGACTCGTCCTCCGCCAACACCCGGATTGAGGTGAGTAACCGCGCCACCACGAGGACCTACTAAGTAGTGGGAATTGGGCATTGCAAATTGGGAGAAAAGGGGATACATAAATAAATACAAATTATGAAGCCATTCATCAGGGGGACACATGGCAATCCATTATTAGCATTCCACAAACAAGACGTTTGCTTATACGCAGCAGTTTTACAGGGAAAGTCCACTATGGAAGAGACGAAGAGAAAAACAGGAAGAGAGCAGACTGTAAGCATCATGATGCTTAAAGGAATAGTTCACCAAAAAACAAATATTATGTCATCATTTAAAAAAAATTGTGTCATTGAAAAGATCAAATATCAAAAATCAAACATGACTACTTTTAACACGGACGTGCCAAGGACAGCTGGCACAGATGTCAAGACATCGTTTGGCTTCAGAGCACAAGTCATATAGACTGTTTAGGATACTTTTATGGTGCTATCGTGTGATTTTTGATGCTTTAAGACCCCAGGTCCCATTCATTGGGATTTCTTAGATAGTAAAACAACTCATTCTTCAAAATAGAGCTGCATGATTTAGACAAAAAGTCTATTTTGAAAAATGTTGCATTTGCGATTTGAACAAAACTACACTTTTAGATTTACACATTTTAATTTCATTACAAAATTCCATTTTGCAATTTAAAAAAAGCAGGAAACCGATGGAGTGCATACTCCAGGTAGGGGAGGAGGTATTGCCCCAAGTGAAGGAGTTCAAGTACCTCGGGGTCTTGTTCACGAGGGGACAATGGAGCGGGAGGTTGGCCGGAGAATCGGGGCAGCGGGGGCGGTATTGCACTCGCTCTATCGCACCGTTGTCACAAAAAGAGAGCTGAGCCGAAGGCAAAGCTCTCGATCTACCGGTCAATTTTTGTTCCTACCCTCACCTATGGTCATGAAGGCTGGGTCATGACCGAAAGAACTAGGTCACGCAGTACAAGCGGCCGAAATGGGTTTCCTCAGAAGGGTGGCGGGCTTCTCCCTTAGAGATAGGGTGAGGAGCTCAGTCATCCGTGAGGAGCTCGGAGTAGAGCCGCTGCTCCTTTAGCGTCAAAAGGAGTCAGTTGAGGTGGTTTGGGCATCTGGTAAGGCTGCCCCTGGCTGCCTCCCTAGGGAGGTGTTTCAGGCACGCCCAGCTGGGAGGAGGCCTCGGGAAGACCCAGGATTAGGTGGAGAGATTACATCTCCACACTGGCCTGGGAACGCCTCAGGGTCCCCCAGTCAGAGCTGGTTAATGTGGCTCAGGATAGGGAAGTTTGGGGCCCCCTGCTGGAGCAGCTGCCCCCGCGACCCGACTTCAGATAAGCGGTTGAAGATGGATGGAATTTAAAAAATAATATATAGATCTTTATTTTCCTTGTCAAAGATTATGCAATTGAATTTTAAGGAACTTTACTACAATTATTAGCCCGCTATACATCACACTAAACACTGCAAACAACACGTGCCACGAGACGGCAGATATACAGTGAGAACAGGAAAATCACTGTACAAAGACAATCTTCACTCTGCTCAGGCAATAAAGGAAGGGATTTTTCTCATAAAGGAGGAGATATCTTGATTTGCGATTGTAGCCGGAAGGCATTCCTTCAGCGTGCATTGAGCCATAAGTACAGTCCCCATCTGCCTCGTACTGAAGAGAGATCAGCACAGCGCTCGAAGCATGCACTTGCATTGGAGAAAGATTACTGGACATGAAGGAGAAAATGTCCAACACAAACTGTGCTTTTATCCTCAGGTCAGCCGAGATGGAAAAACCCCAGTATATTAAAAGTAATGCAACAGCTTGGTTTAGATGGTGATTCTTTCTCTCTCTCTCTCTCTCTCTCTCTCATCAACGTGGGCGGGATTATAGGCTGATCGTCATAGTTACGCCACCTCCATTGCCGTGACATCACCTTAACCACGACACAAACATTACTGACCATAAACAATAACATGACCGCTAGCTGTTAGCTGCTAAAAGCAGTTGTTGCATGGGGAGTGTAACCGTTAAATTGGCCTGATTGTTTTAGAAGCTCCCAGTAGCTGCTCAACTATTATAGAGTTAACGTAACAAAACGTACCATCCTCCATCGTGGAACAACGTCACTCCAGCACACTCTCCCGCCCATTGCTCGCCGGTTTAGATGGCGTTCATTTGGTCGAACCACTTCCACGTTTCCTTGCTGGTTCTGTAGTCACTAAGTTTAACTGTTCCCTACACTGTTGGTAGCGCCGCGTGCGCCAACAGCCGAGACACTTCCTGAGAGATGTTTCGCTCAGCGCTAACGAGTGGACCGTCTACACATCGTTTATTGGCCACGGCGTGGTTTTGCGCACAGCCTTTTCTTTTTACACAATTCGAAAATGACGTGAACAAATGATACTGCTATCGCTGTCGCTAACTTTTAAAACTAGCGGGTTGATGTCGCGTGTCAGAAATCCAGTGACACCGGTAGTGACGATTCTCCCTGACCAATCAGTGATCTGACGTCACGTTTAGTATCGCTCGGCTCGCTTGGAACCTCGACTGAGGCGGTATTAAAAAAAGTATCGGATACCAGGTGCTATCCACAGTGAAAACCCCCAAAAAGCGAGCAGAGTCGAGCTGTGCCGTGCAGTGGAAAAGCCCCATAAAATGCAAAGTACTTGCAATGATAGTAACAGTAAGGGTCAGCATAACGTCTGTTCCCCTTTGCAACTTATTCTGGCCAGAAACTGTCAATTTAGACAGGAAGAGACCGTGTAAAGTGACCAACCACAGCTAGTGAAGTCTTCACAAGCCCTTCATTCAAATAGTTGCACAGCAGTGATTGTTCACGACTGGCTATATAGACGAAAACACTTAAATTGCCAGAAAACATCCCTAGACTTCACCATCAGATTTTCCGTCAGCCCAAATAATGCCAATGAGTACAGATCATTTCACAGAGTTAACTCGTGGATATGTAGCTCACTCACATAACCCCAAAACCTTTATAACTCAAACACTAATCAAGCCTTCATGATGGACGCACGTCACTTACCATGTTCTGTGAATGTGTTTCCGTTTCGTCTCGGTCACGGCTCCTCCAGCTCTTCTAACCTCAACAGGCCTCACACCTCACAGCGGCAGCTCACGAGACACACAATCTGAAACAGAGAAATTCAATCAGCGAAAGATATCCTGTAAATAACATTTATCTGAAGCCAGGAGAACACAAAGCCGAATGGACTCTACGTCCAAACTTGAGAACATAATAATTGTACAATCTAGATGTTCACTTTTATGAACATCTGTGGTGCTGTTTGACCTTGCAAAACTCAAAGTATGTCTATGGGATTGCCCATTTTGTCATCTGCCAGGTGAAAATGGTAAATATGACCTCTTAATAATGTAGCAGCACGCTAACCAGTAACATTATTTGTACTTCAGACCCTCCTCTTTAAAAGACAAAAAGTATCAGCTTTGCAAAGTCACCCACATTTGGTTTTTGACCATTGATAATGCACCATTGTTATGGGCTAGAGAGGCAGGGCGGGTGTCGTTGGAAAGGTCTGGATGAGCCCCCGTCGAAGGAGACCGGTTCAGAGTCCGTGGTGGGTCCGGTTGAGTTTCGGAGGAAGGGACTGTCTCAGGTTCCTTGCAGGCTAGAGGCGAGCCAGGGGTCCTCGGAAGTGTCTTGAGGGGCCCTTTCCATCGAGCCCTGCCCCGAGAGAGTGGGTGCCAGGGTTCGGGAGCGAGTGGTCTCGGGGCCGGCGTCGTGGAACGCGTCTCGCCGAGGAGCGTCGTGATCCCGAATTTGGTGTCCCGGGGCCACTGCGTCAAGGAGGAGTGGCCGTCTAAATGTCAGTCACCCGGCAACGGCTTTCATGGTTGCGTAACTCCGAGTCCGCAAGGGTCAGAGAGACAATGCCAGGCTCTTTCGAAAGGTCTCGTGGGGCCTTTCAACGAGCCCGGCCCCGAGGTCATAGCCCACCGGGTTCCCGAGATACGGGCATTGGACCACTTCGAGCCCATTGACTTCTATTGTTGAGAGCCCACAGAGCGCGTGGGTGGTTTTCGTGGCCCATCTCCGGACCCCGGTGGGCTAGAGAGGCGGTGCGGGTGTTTACTCATGGAGCTATGTTGAGAGCAACATATCTCCGGGATTGAAGCATTTAGGGTCTTAAAAATGAAGATACATGAAGAAAAGTTTGTTCTGAACCAGAATCTAAAAGAATATTAAAGATGTCTTTAATACTTCTTGAGTTACAGGCATGCAAACTTTGGAAAAGGAACACAAAAAGTCCTTTTTCCCCATTTTTGAGCGGTCACCATTGGCATATAATGCAACAAGGATTGCTTAAGTTAACTGTTTTTAGTAACAGTCCTACCAATCTGTGTGGAAAAATAAAATAATGATGCTGCCACCTTTCTAAGGTTGTTTATTTGATCTGTGATTTTGCTCTAAAATCATAGGCGAAAATGTCCATTTTGACCTCACTTTACAAAACGGTGGATTACTCTGTAAATATTGATCCATGGCATTTAATATTTTGGCTTTCATCTTCATTTACGCATTTCTTTCAGGTGAAAATGGTACACATGATCTCTTAAAGTAACTGTTGTTGTTCAGTGTTTTGCTCTTATCTGAAGTCTCTCAATCTTCAGATATCAGGAATGTTCAGCATTTGTGGTTTTTACTGCTCAGAGTCCAGATCCTTTGCTAAATTCGATAGAAAAATGCCCAATCTTGAGCGTAAGATGCAGTTGCTCAAACAGGCCTGTGCATGCACACAAACACAGGTTATCATCCCAGCAGGTACTCTATACACACACACACACACACACACACACACACACACACACACACACACACACACACACACACACACACACACACACACACACACACACACACACACCTTAATATGAAGAATCCATCTTCTCTAAACTATGCTGGATTAGGGCTGGGCGATATATCGAAACCTCAAGCGATGACTTTGCTGTCAATTTTAAATTAGGCCTTATTGTTAATGTCGCGAAGAATGTAGTGTGCTTTTTATTCGGCCACTAATGCCTAGTGTACACTACGTGACTCAAGCTCACCTCCTTTGATGTTTTGAGTCTGCGACGAGGCGTCATGGATCACGCTTGTTGTTTAATTTTGTTATGAAGCACCACAAAGTGTCCATTATTTTCAGATAACTTTAAAAAAATAAATGGACAATTTTAATACAATGATCATATTTCTAGCAAATTACAGTGTTGAAGTACATTAAGTGTTTTTAAGGTTCATATATATATATATATATAGGTGGAAATGGCATTTTAAACATTGTTAAACATAAGGAGCCCATATGTTTTGTGAATGAAAACCTGTTTGTGGTTAAATAACACTGGAAAATGTAATGCATTATTAAAAGCTGCACTTACACAAGTTATAGAGCTGCACGATTACGACAAAATCAGCATAGTTCATTATTTCCCCTTGCAATTAGAGATAGGTATATCGATATATATAGACCTCTAATTGCAATTAATTTCAACAATATACGTATCCTTAAATTACGTCTTCTGTATTCTGCATTCTACATTAATTGGCTACAAGTCCAAAACAAGCCAAGAACCAGGTTACTAAATTACTTTTTATACGTATATATATATATATATATATATATATTTTTGTCAACAAACACTAAAACCCCAAAATAACTGTAAAAAAAAATTATGATTTAAAAACTTTACAGCTCAAATAACAACATTTTCAAGCCCATAGGCAGGGGGTTCGGGTGGTTCGAACGACCCCCCCCCCCCACCGCCAAAGGTCCAGAATTTAAGTCTTTTTTTTTTTTTTTCACGTGATTGTCATCATTGTTTTAATCAATGCTTGTGACAAATATTCTGGATTGCTGTTTCAAATTAATATGATTTAATATTGTAGCTGAACGTGTGTGTGTGTGTGTGTGTGTGTGCGCAGTTCAGAGAGAGTTCTCGCAATACACTTCAAAGCAACGGTGAAGAAGCATCGCCTCTGAATGATGGGGGGGGGGGATATATATATATTTTTTTTTTAATTAAAAAGGACTTCTATATTTTATACACTCAATAGTCTACAATATTATAGCCATATAAACGTAGCGTAATAATAAAACATAGTTGGATATTCAGTGATATTGGCTGTGCAATATCGACTTTTGTGATTGGCCAATACCGGCAGACTGGAGCCAATGGAAATGCTTCTCCTTCGGTGCGCATCTTATTCCTCTGAGAACTTCAAAGCAGACTGCTTGAGGTAAATTATCTGGAATGGTTTAATTGATTTACGATGCCTAGTATGTGAGAGTGTTATGTTAGTCTGAGTGTTTTTTATGTGTGTCACGTTATCCTTTATTTATTAACTGTTATGAGTTTATTTTGCACCGATTCACTGATAGTGTGAGGATGTATGAGGTCACGAGTACGTACTAGTTGAGTGAAGTTGGATGTACATACATCTAATGAATGAGTGTTTAGTTATTGACAAAGCTTCAACAAAAGGTGTTTTGACTGTTTTTATATCAGGCTGTACAACCAAATAGTGAGTATGGGGCGAAAAGAGCAGGAGAGACGGAAGAGAAAGCAGGCAGCAGCGTCATTGTCGCAGAATATTGAACATATGTTCAAAAATCTGGCAAACAGGGTAAGGTTGTTATACATAAGCTTGGGAGGGTTACTTTACAAATGTATTCTGTTACAGTTACAAATTACTCCATAAAAAAAATACACAAATACAGCAACAAGCAAAGAGGCAAGAAATGATGATGAGAAGAATTACTATTAATATTTCAGTAAAGTTCATTAAATCTATTCGGTTGTTAGTGTGGATGGACTGACAAAGGTGTTACATGAGGAAGCATTTGACAGCAATGCAGTAAATATTTTAGGTGCATCAAAAAGCGTGCTCGTTAACCAGCAGACAAGCTAATCCAGCACAAATTAGTGCATAAAAGGTCACCAAAATGAAGTATTTGAACCTCATAATTAAATACAAAAGGAGAAAAACTGCAAAAAGGTCCACTTTGATTTTTAACAGAAGAATTAATGCAAGTGCTTTTATAAAATAAGCTTCACATTTAAAACCCTCCAAAAATTGGCCCCATTGACTTCCATTGTAAGTGCCTCACTGCAACCTCGATTTTTGCATTTTTTATTAAAAAGGAGGAACGAGTCGAAATTCATTTTTTAGCTATCAACATTACACCACAAATGCTGCTGATTGAGCTTAACTTGTATTGAACCTGGAATATAACTTTAAAAGAACTAAAAGATTGCAACAAAAAACTACATGGGTTATTATTTCCCTTGATACTGTAATTGCAATTCAGTTTAATGATAGAATTCAGCAACATACTTTAAATAGTTATTCTGCATTCTACATACTTTATGTAGGCAACACAACCAAAACAAGCCAAGAAACATGTTCCTAAATGATGTTATTGCTGTTTGATACATCAGCCTAAACAGTCAAATTCACATTAGCAGTGTGACATCAAACTTTAAATAAATTCTACACAGAAAGAGAGCAAGTGATTTCTTACAATGCTCAACTGCTGCAAAATACATGTTGCCGCCTTCACCCACCAAGACAACCTTGATCTCGTGCTACAAGCTCACCAATAGGATGAACTTTGGTTTACAGGAAAAAGGAAACCGAAAAACTCCACAGGTGCCCAGAGCTAATGGGACATGCACAGATCGTACAAATCTATGACTGATAGGTTGATATATGACAGTGCTGGGGAAGATGCTTTGAAGATACTGAGAGAGAGAGATACTGAGAGAGAGAGAGAGAGAGAGAGCTCATTACATTTGTTCTACATAATAATACAAATATATTAGAATTAGTAACAGGCCTATATCGGGGTTAGCTGTTATTAAAGACACCTCTATTTGCATGTGACCCATTGGCCGATACACAAAAGTTGTCATTCCACCTAGAGTCAGCTCCAAAATCCACTGACTATCCAAGTGTCCTTTTATCTCATTTACAATCATTACATACATATCAGCAATAGCCCTATATACCGACCATGCTCTCTAGATATCAGTCGTATATTATAGCTTTGACAGGTGTAGCTCGTTTTCCCTGAGAGCAACTTTTACCCACAATGCAATCCTACAGAGTTCAGAACTGCATACTACTCATACTTTTTCTGCCACAGACACATATGGCAGAAGTAGTAAAAGTAGTATAGGAAGTATGCCATCCGACCTCAGCCCTTCTTATCCTGCGCACACACACACACACACACACGGAACTCTCAGACCACAAACTCTGTTTCAAGACGCATTCCCCTTTTTAAAATGATCTAATTGCATGAGAAAAGTAAACAGAAGCATTTAAACTCGTGCAAACCTGTAACACTGAAGCATTCAATGATGTAACCGTTGAACGTTCTAAACTTCAAAAGAACCGCTACAAGTGTAACAAGCGCAACATTCCATTCCAGCAATACAGTGTAACAATGTCTGAACTGTGCCGCTGTTTACATCGAGACTTCTGTTGAGGTCAGCTCTTACCTTAGCGCAACACTGAGCGTGTACACAAACTCCAGTGAATCTCATGACATGCTCACGCGAACACACACACACACACACACACACACACACAGCGCACGCGCGGACAAGGAGTGGGCGTGACTTCAAGCGCGAGTGAGGAGTGTAGTACGTGACAGCGATGTTCTTACATGGCATGCACATATTATCTTTACACAAGCATGCATTGCACGCAACACTATGTTCAGTATAAAGTTTACAGGCATGCATGTGTATCCATATTGCTTTATACAACATATACGCGCAACAGGGCGCATGGTCTGGGTGATAGATTAGCGCGTGGGGTGTTTGCATGCATATAACGCCCCTCTTTTTAATCATTAGTACAGTAATAAAGTGCACAATAGAGCGAATATTTGCTCACACTGACAGCGCATTCTGTTAATAGCTCACTGAAATGAACTGGGTTCAACCAAGAGGAAGTTCTTTGGTTTAGTTGGAGTTATTTAGTGTCATATCTCTTCTGTGTGAGGTGTGGCGAGAACACAGCTGAAGTGTTGAAGTGAAAGTTTTCATAGTATTTTCATACTGTGTGTTCAGCAGCGTGGGTGAATGTTTCTCTGTCCACCTCAGTGAACTTTCCATTTACTCGGTTTATCTCCCCGTAAGTGTGAGGCTCTGTTAAATCCTGTTTATAGACCTCATCTTGGGGCAAAATATTATGCATGGAAATATTGCATAATTGTGTTTTGTGCCCATGTATCATAGGTTTTCAAGCAGTCCACTTAAACCACTCTTCACATTTACTGTATAAATACTAAGTTACCTCAAGTAAATAACAAAAGTTGACAAATTATTTTAGTTTAATTAAGTTACTGTTATTTGCTCAACCCTAAAGTTGCCTAATGGCCGTATTTAAGTACTTGAAATGTCACATTTTGGAATCATAACTCAAATGTGTAACTCCAATGTGCCATATGGGTAACCTAGCGTCCAGTCATAACTTCCTATATACTCTATAAGACCTACCACGACTGAATATAAAAGATATAATAAGAACATTGATATATTAATTACATATGAGTTAGATTACTTGTAACTACTTTAACGATTAAGTCCACTTTACGAGCCAAATAAGTAGCGGTGTAATGGTTTATCGTGGATACACTGCGGATCAATTACCGTTTATTATTTTAGCGTCTGTTCCATCCAATGCACACAAAAGCCTACGTAACGTGTGCATGCAAATGGAAATCGCTTTATTGCACAGAGCCACAGATGTCGAGTTCGCATCTTCAGAGTGAGGGTTCGAATGTACGTTTTTAAGAGTGAGACGGATCTGCTCCAACACGGAGCGAGAGAAAATGTAAGTTTACAGACATCGTTTTCATCTAATACATGACAATTACTTCCTTCTGTCACACACACACACAACAGCTTCCTGTCATGCTTACACACTCTACTGATTGGCCAAGTTTAGATATGCGGTTTGGGAGGGAGGCTCGGCGAGTCAAGACGCAGACTACCACCCCTGGAGTCACGAGTTCGAATCTAGGGCTCCAGTCAGGTCTCCTTAGCAACCAAATTGGCCCGGTTGCTAGGGAGGGTAGAGTCACATGGGGTAACCTCCTCGTGGTGGTGATTAGTGGTTCTCTCAATGGGGCGTGTGGTGAGTTGTGTGTGGATTGTGGAGAGTAGCATGAGTCTCCACATGCTGTGAGTCTCCGCGGTGTCATGCACAACGAGTCACATGATAAGATGCGCCGATTGACGCTCTCAGAAGCGGAGGCAACGGAGACTCGTCCTCCGCCACCAGGTGAGAATTGAGGCGAGTAACGGCGCCACCACGAGGACCTACTAAGTAGAGGGAATTGGGCGTTCCAAATTGGGGAGTTAAGGGGTTTGGGTGAAGGCATAATATTAATAAGCATGTCCTAAAAGCCTCGTGTGCGGATCTTGCGCTTACTTCCACATTACTCGTACAGAACAAAATCTTACAAAATAGTCAACTCGTAAAATCTGTATGAAAATCATGAGATCGTGTTGCCAGTGCCCTGATTTTTGGGCTGATCCCAGTTCAACTCGGATTAATCATTTAGCACTTTAAAAGAACAGTAACTTTAGCTACATTTTAAATAACAAGGAACTGTTTTGCATGTCTTTAAAGTTATAAAATACACATTTTCAATCTGAACTTTTCTTAAGGCTTCGTTTAAAGTTAAACTGTGAACCCCTACAAAGTAGTATGTTTAATTAGAAAAAGCAAGCAACTGATTGACTGAAAAATCTAAGTAAGGTTAACTAAAGGCGCGGTCACACTTTTTTTTGCACCGCAAAATTCCACTGGCGAAGATGGCATGGGCGGATACGGAGCATACGGAGCATGTGTGAAATCACCAAATAAATGACTCTTTATAATGCTGCATTATATACTAATGGCAGTTGAGCAATAGGAACTACAAAATAACAATTATTATGCGGTTTATGGATACACATCCATCCAGGTCAATTAATCAGCCAATATTACATAAGATTATCGGTCAATAACCATGCTCAACCAGCACATACGTGTACTCTGTCTGGGTGTCTACATACTTCTGGCCATATTATGTCATTCCGTGTCATTAAAGGGCACCTATTATGGAATTTTGAAAATTACCTTTCATGTAGTGTGTAACAGATTTAAGTGAATAAAAACATCCTGCAAAGTTTTATATATGAAAGTTCACCGTAAAAAAAAGTTATTGTCTCTCAAAAGTAGGAGTCGACTCTGAGTCAATGTAATGAATCGTTTTTCCAACGAGTCATTTTCCTTTTCGTTGTGACGTCAAGACGAAAAATGATCAAATTGGCCGCGCCCACTCATTGCGTGCGCAGACACCAGGGAAAACATCATGTCGACAACAAGACGCTGTGTTCTGAAGTGCGTATCAAAAGCGACCTTTTTTTCACTGCCCAGTGACGAGCATGTGAAGAATCAGCGGCTAGAGTTTATATTTACAACTATACCACACAAGTATAGCCCGAACCTTGTGCTGTGTTCGCCTCATTTTAATGACGATTGCTTTACGAACATGAACGCTTTCAAGTGTGGATTCGCGAGCCGGTTGATACTGAAGGAAGGTTTAGTACCAAGTTTATTTGGATCAGTTTCCTCCTCCGAATCACAACCTGTAAGTATTATTAATAATTGTTGCTTTTATGTGTTTTTTAGCATGTTAATAAGTATTTGTGTGTGTTGTGCAAGTTACGCTCAGCGCAGCTTCTAGGTCTCCAATGTCAATGTTTTTTAAATATGTGAAATGTTTGTCGATGTTATTGGAGTTGTCAAAGAATAGAGCAATAACTTGTAGTAATGCAGTGCTTTACCAATATGTTTATGCGTTGGGCTAACGCAAACAATAACTGATTGAGTGTTTACCACCGAACTTTGGGCTATGATCGCTAACATAAATCAACTCAAATTCCTTCTCCGATTTTGATTGTTTTACTACAAAGCGGTGATGGGCGTTCCGTTTCCGACAATCTCTGCACAGAGTATACCAATCACAACTGACTGGGTCATCTGACCAATCACCACAGATTAGCGTCACACTAATGAGGAGGGGTTTGGAAAAATGAGTCGTTGAACGAATCATTTGGGAGTCGGTGAGCAAATCAGGTAAACATAAATGCATATTATAAGACAACAAAAGTGTTTTTTGTCATTGCATACATGTAAAACTGTTGTTGGGGACTCCCCAAACAATATTAGGAACATTTTAAATGCCATAATAGGTGCCCTTTAAATCATGCTTAATACCATTGAAAAACCCATAATAGTCCACCACGAATACACATACATACACACACTTGAATATAAGGAGGAGTCCCCATACACTTCCAGAACAGCAAAGCTTTCTAAACAAAGAGATCCGCATTCCCACAGTCGCACCCATAGCTGTGAAACACACGTCCAAACACGCCAGTCCTCGTCCCACTTTCCACTCAACGACACAAACACCACCGAACACTCGACTTCACTATTCACAGATGCCTCCAACACTCAGACCATTATATTCACATTTATGCATTTGGCAGACGCTTGTATCCAAAGCGACTTACAGTGCATTCATTACAGGGACAATCCCCCCGGAGCAACCTGGAGTTAAGTGCCTTGCTCAAGGACACAATGGTGGTGACTGTGGGGATCAAACCAGCAACCTTCTGATTACCAGTTATGGTAGCCCACTACGCCACCACCACAGATGATTTGCACCAAAGTAGAACTCAGAGTGGCTGTTTGGACGACTTGTAAAAGATTGGATAAGTAATGAAACATATGGGAGTAGCCAAATGCCAACGTGAACACTTGGCCAGAGTGTTGCAAGCGCATCTTCCTGTTGAATGCAACCTTTTCTTGCCTTACTGTGGCATTAACAAACCTCCGTTTCGACCCAAAATATAGTCGCTGTTCCTCATCAAAGGTGACCGTGATAAAGTTCCTGTTTATACAACTAATAGAAGACAGTGGGAGTTTTCTGGAATCTGTTTGGTCCCGCTAGTGGTGCAGAAATTAGACACTTCAAGTCTGTGAAGTTACGAGCAATGCCAACATGGCCAAAGTGTGTGTGTGGGGGGGGTGTTCTGTAGCACAACTGGTGCTTTTGCTCAATCGGTGAGAACATTTGGCCACTAAACAAAGTGGTTTTATTCCTACCGATCCATTAATTCAGCAGTCAAGCCTGCAAAATGAAGAAAACTAGTATACCAAGCAGCTTCGGCACAGTAGCCCACGCTCCAAACGCAAGGAGAGTCCTACACGAGCCCCTGATTGTATTAAAGAAAACAGAGAGGCACCCGATCCAAGACCCGGTTCTTTAGCTCAAATGTACTTCACAGACAGGTTGCCATGTTCACAACCTCACTGACCTCGAGAGACTTATCTCGTCGAATCTCAATTCAAAACACATTGTCGTCATCAACAGAGCAAATTCAATACACTGAAATCGTTTGTCTGGTGAAATTGGATTTGTCGAGCCTGTGTTTAGCATAGACAGCAAGTTGATTAATTTATTTACCTTGGCATGAAAGCAGCATCTGTGCAGAACTGATGAGATCATAAAATAAAAACCACCAGAACCTCCAACATCAAGTAGGCCTATTCAAATTCTAACTTTGAGTTATTGGCACCATTTGTACAGCAGACATGAATTGAAACCTCAAAACGTTGAAGAGAGGGCTGCTGATATCAGCCATACAATTTCACCTTATGGATGATAAAACGAGCAAAAAGTCATTACTAGAAAACAAAATCAAGTTGTCATAATTAAACATTACTTGTACTTAGAGTTCGACCGATAGTGGATTTTGCCGATACGCTAACTAAGGTGGTGGTGGGAAAGGCCGATAGTTTTTCAAATCGATTTATCGAAGGTCAAAACAAAAATTATTCTTTAGACAAAGAGTCCAAAATGAATAAAATCCAAAGGTGCAGATTGGATTTATTTTTCATTTTTTGGGAAAATGCGGGACTTTTAAGTATAACAAGCCTGAAACACACCGTGGACTTTTATTTTGAAATGACAAAATTATTTTAAAAAACTACCGACAACTATTAGACAGACATTTGCCGATAACGATAGTTCTGAAAAGCAACTATCGGCACCGATTCATTGGTAAAACCTCTGATCTACGAAAAAAGGCCGATGAGAAGTTGGCGGACAGTATTTGCATACCCCGCCCCCGGACGTACATATATGGGTATAAAGGCGGGAAAATACGTTGAGTTCATTCAGGATTTTTCTGAGGAGCCGGAAATGGTCCGGCCACAACAGGACCATTTCGTGGCCGGGAGGACACAACGTCTCGTTCCCTCCATCGGGGAAACGGAGGGTACATACGTAACCTAGACGTTCCCCGTCTGTCGCTCTCTTCGATGTTGCGTCGAAGCAGCAACACTAGGGGTCCAATTTAAATCACGCCATGCGCTGAGCCGTGTACGTGTACTGCTGACACAGGAGCGGGCAGGTATTTTACATGCAAAGGCGACCAGCTGTGTCAGACTGCACGTACCCTTCCCCAATGCCCCATAAAAGTCGTCGGAATCATTTTGGTAACCCTAAACAGGGGAACAAGGTGACGCTTGCCAACCTGGGAATGGGCCGAGCCTAGCTGGGCCTCTTTTCTCTCCATGTTTCTTTATCCTTTGGTGAAGTTGGACCCTGTTAACTACCTCAGTTCTCCTCGTGCATGTGCGACTGACGTATAGGTGTATACACATCGCTGTGGAGAAACACGTTTATTACATGCGTGACCTAGAATCAGTTCTAATCTTCTTTATTTAAGCCGTGTTATTGTATGACCTAAATTTGAGTCCATTCAATTAAAAATGTTAAGTAGAAACAACATTTGAAAGGCAAATCTGAGGGTAGTCTACCTGCATTAAAGTGGAGAAAAAGTATGTGAACCCTTTGGAATGAGCTGGTTTTCTGCATTAATTGCTCATAAAACGTGATCTCACAAGTATAGACAAACACAATGTGCTTACGCGAACCATTATAATCGTCCATGTCTTTACTGAACACGTTCCATTAAACATTCACAGTGCTGTGGAAAAAGTAAGTGAACCTCTAGGATAAAGATGTCAACAAACGCCAATTAAAAAGCCAAAATTTGGGTCCTGAAGCAAAACCATTTGAGAACAACTGATATTAGAGATATTGTTGCACTACAGAGATAATAATAATTCTTTGGGAGACAACAGGGACTAACATTTAGAGCGGTGCTCGAGTAGTCATCCGGCTATTTAAAGAGCAATCTGACCTGTAATATGAGCTCTGGCTATCAATTAGACATTTCACCTAATGCAGTAGAGCAAGACGCTGAGCAATGGGCGTCCCGGGCTGACAAATGAAAATGGGACACAGGGATAGCCTAAAGTGAATGCAGACAGATGCCAATCAATGCCGTTCACTGGGAGAATTATCTGATTACAATGTGGCAATTGTTTCCATTAGAGATTTGATGCATGTGGGGACAGAACGCATTTATAATCATGTTTTCATTTGCTGCAGGTCACAATTCTACCGTCAGGTTCACGGTTAAGCTGACCAGCACAAATAAAACAATGGTAAACATGTAGATAAAAATGCAACATATGGGCACAAACACAACAACAAAAAAAGCGCTGCAATGTATGCCATGATTTAAAGGAACGTTCCAGGTTCAAAACAAGTTAAGCTCAATCGACAGCATAGTGGCATCATGTTGACTACCGTAAAAATAGTATAGCCTTTTTTTTTTATTATTATAGTTTATAGGCGGTTTCGCAATGGCAACAAAGTAGTGATATTGGATAAAACTTTACACTTGTATGATTAGAATGCAATTTTATGACACTCAATTCATGTAAACACGTATAATGTTTACATCTTTTGAATCAATGAGTATTGTGTGTAACGTGTGTGAGAGAGTATGGTGTGGGTGTGTGAGAATGTTGTATGTGTGTGAGAAAGTGAGTATGTTGTGTGTGTTGTGTGTGTTGTGTGTTCGTGTGCGCGAGTATGGTGTGTGCGCGAGTATGTGTGGGTGTGTGTTTGAGAGAGTGTATGGTGTGTATAGGAGTATGGTGTGTGAATACGAGTATGGTGTGCATGCGCGTGTGTGGGAGTATGGTGTGTGCGTGCGCGTGTGTGGGAGTATGGTGTGTGAGTGAGTATGGTGCGTGTGTGTGTGTGTGTGAGAGAGTATGCTGTGTGCGTGTTTGTGTGAGCTGAGTATGGTGCGTGTGTGTGTGTGTGTGTGAGAGAGTATGCTGTGTGCGTGTTTGTGTGAGTGAGTATGGTGTGTGTGTGTGTGTGTGTGTGTGTGTGAGAGAGTATGCTGTGTGAGAGAGTATGCTGTGTGAGAGAGTATGCTGTGTGAGAGAGTATGCTGTGTGAGTGAGTATGGTGTGTGTGCGTGTGTGTGCGTGTGTGTGAGAGAGAGTATGCTGTGTGAGAGAGTATGCTGTGTGAGAGAGTATGCTGTGTGAGTGAGTATGGTGCGTGTGTGTGTGTGTGTGTGTGTGTGAGAGAGTATGCTGTGTGCGTGTTTGTGTGAGTGAGTATGGTGCGTGTGTGTGTGTGTGTGTGAGAGAGTATGCTGTGTGCGTGTTTGTGTGAGCGAGTATGGTGCGTGTGTGTGTGTGTGTGTGAGAGAGTATGCTGTGTGCGTGTTTGTGTGAGTGAGTATGGTGTGTGTGTGTGTGTGTGTGTGTGTGTGAGAGAGTATGCTGTGTGAGAGAGTATGCTGTGTGAGAGAGTATGGTGCGTGTGTGTGTGTGTGTGTGAGAGAGAGTATGCTGTGTGAGAGAGTATGCTGTGTGAGAGAGTATGCTGTGTGAGAGAGTATGGTGCGTGTGTGTGTGTGTGTGTGAGAGAGTATGCTGTGTGCGTGTTTGTGTGAGTGAGTATGGTGCGTGTGTGTGTGTGTGTGTGTGTGTGTGTGTGTGTGTGTGTGTGTGTGTGTGTGTGTGTGAGAGAGTATGCTGTGTGAGAGAGTATGCTGTGTGAGAGAGTATGGTGCGTGTGTGTGTGTGTGTGTGAGAGAGTATGCTGTGTGAGAGAGTATGCTGTGTGAGAGAGTATGCTGTGTGAGAGAGTATGGTGCGTGTGTGTGTGTGTGTGTGTGAGAGAGTATGCTGTGTGAGAGAGTATGGTGCGTGTGTGTGTGTGTGTGTGAGAGAGTATGCTGTGTGAGAGAGTATGCTGTGTGAGAGAGTATGGTGCGTGTGTGTGAGAGAGTATGCTGTGTGAGTGAGTATGGTGCGCGTGCGTGTGTGTGAGTATGGTGCGTGCGCGTGTGTGTGAGTATGGTGCGTGTGCGCGCGCGTGTGTGTGAGAGAGTGAGTATGGTGCGTGTGCGCGCGCGTGTGTGTGAGAGAGAGAGTATGGTGTGTGTGTGTGTGTATATATATATATATGAGTATGTATGTGTGTGTGTGTGTGTGTGTGTGTGTGTATATATGAGTATGTATGTGTGTATATATGAGTATGGTGCGTGTGTGTGCGAGTATGGTGCGTGTGTATGGTGTGTGCGCGAGTATGGTGTGTGTGCGCGAGTATGGTGTGCGCGCGTGCGTGAGAGTATGGGGTGTGTGTGCATGAGTGTGTGTGTGTGAGTATGGTGTGTGTGTATATGAGTATGGTGTGTGTGTATATGAGTATGGTGTGTGTGTGTGTGTGTGTGTCCGCGTGTGAGAGAGAGAGTATGGTGTGTGTGTGTGTGTGGTGTGTGTGTGTGTGTGTGTGTCCGCGTGTGAGAGAGAGAGTATGGTGTGTGTCCGCGTGTGAGAGAGAGAGTATGGTGTGTGTGTATGAGTGAGTGTGTTTAACAACCAAGCCGGTCAATATATTATACAAACACATGGCCAGAATTATCAAAACAAAAATCAACTTATACCACCTAAAGACACGCGTATCTAATCTCGACACCAGACCGTAACCGCAAATGTAAAACGGAATATAACGTTAAATATACAGAAAATGGAATATAATCAGGATACTCACTGTGCAACACTCAGCTGACACAACGGTGACTCAGTAGAGCGCACCACTTCCGCATTTACTAGCGATGACATGTGCGAGAACCAATCACAATGAACCAAGTGGGGCAGGTGACCAATTGGAGGCGGACTCCATAGTGATAACGTCATGCACGCAGTGTCCAATGGCGGGCTACGGTAGGCCAGCGGCTCAAACTACAGGACGCCTGAATGGCGCGAACACACCCACAAATGCGCCAATCAAAGCGAGGTTGGGGTGGGGGGCGGGGAGCAGAGGAGAGAATAAGCCAATAAAAAATCACAGCGCGGCATTGTGTGATCACGTGGTACATGGCACGTAGTACAGGAATTTGTTAACACTTTCGCCTGGCACCGAAGTCTGCGCGCGCACTTCTTTAAATTCTTAAATACTTCAATCTGGTTTTGTTTTTATTCGATATTAAGGCACCGGACAAATACTTGCATCATGCCTTAAAAAAGAGAATTAATATTTATTGACCTTACTCCTATATATGTACACATGCATATAGAAATGCTAACATGCAGTGTAATGACTGAGCAGTAAAGTTTTTAAAAACTCTTACTTACATAAAGGGAAGTAAGTGTTTGTGTTTTATTTTTAAATGTTATTAATATAAAAATAAGGCATTAATGCAGAAGAACATCAGTGTAGCTATAGACTTTGTGCAAGAATTGGGACAAAATTAGCAACACTGTCTTCTTTTGGCTACATTAAAGTATTGGTGCACTCAAAAATGTCAATTCTGTCATTGTTTACTCACCCCCATGGACGGCTTTCTTCCGTGGAACATGAGAAATTGTGAATATTGGCGTCATATGGTATACTCTAAATTCTTTTGTCTTCTTGTACCTTACAACCATATGGAACCGGTCCTACTCGACCCGCTCAGAGCAGAATTCGAACCGGGGTTTCACATTCACCCCATTAAACCTCACTCCCATCCGGGTCACGGCAGCTTTGTAACCGGTCCTGCTTGAGCCACTCTGAGTGGGATTTGAACCGGGATCTCCAGCAAGGGAGGCGGGCACTAAAAAGGAGGCTAAATGCTACAGCCCCAAGCGTCAGTCGCTAGTCGCCTCTTGAGGCCAGGGGAGTGAGGTTTACATATCTTACAGCTACTTACCAGATGGCTACCGTTACATTCACCGCCCTAAACCTCACTTCCATCCGGGTCACGGCACCACTGTAACCGGTCCTGCTTGACCCACTCCGAGCGGGATTTGAACCGGGATCTCCAGCAAGGGAGGTGGGCGCTAACAAGGAGGATAAAGGCTACAGCCCCTAGCGTCAGTCACTAGTGCACCTCTTGAGGCCAGGAGAGTGAGGTTTACATATCTTAAAGCTAACTACCAGCTGGCTACCGTTACATTCACCCCCCTAAACCTCACTCCCATTCGGGTCACTACAGCACTGTAACTGTCCTGTTGAGCCACTCTGAGGCATGGGAGGCAGGCGCTAACAAGGAAGCTAAAGGCTACAGCCCCTAGCGTCAGTCGATAGTGCACCTCTTGAGGCCAGGGGAGTGAGGTTTACACACCGCACAGCTATCATACCAGCTGGCTACCATTACATTCACCTCCCCTAAACCTCACACATACTTCCCATTATGTAACTAAAGGTTTTTAAAAACTTAGTTAAGGTAGCATCAAACGTCACAGGCCAGAGATATTAGCCCCCTAGAACCCCCTTGATGAGGCTTAGGGACCTCAGTTTTAAAACCCTTGTATTAAAGGAACAGGTCACCCAAAATATCCTCTCATCATTTACTCACCCTCATATTATCTCAGATATGTAGGACTTTCTTCTGCTGAACACAAATTAAGATTTTTAGAAGAATATTTCAGCTCTGTAGGTTCATACAATGCAAGTGAATGGTGACCAACCCACCGAAGCTCCAAAAAGCACATAAAGGCAGCATAAAAGTAATCCATAAGTCTCCAGTGGTTTAATCCATGTCTTCAGAAGTGATATGATAAGTGTGGGTTTCACTCACATTCACATTCTTCCTTTTTTGCTTTTGGTGATTCACTTTCTTCATGCATATCGCCACCTACTGGGCAGGGAGGAGAATTTATTGATCTGTTTCTCACCCACACCTATCCTATCGCTTCTGAAGACATGGATTAAACCACTGGAGTCTTATGGATCGCTTTTATGCTGCCTTTATGTGCTTTTTGGAGCTTCAGTGTGTTGGTCACCATTCACTTGCATTGTATGGACCTACAGAGCGGAGATATTCTTCTGAAAATCTTAATTTGTGTTCAGCAGAAGAAAGAAAGTCATGCACATCTGGGATGGCATGAGGGTGATTAAATGATGAGTGAAGTTTGATTTTTGGGTGAACTGTCCCTTTAATAAACAGGTTCATAGGAGCGTCTTTGAAGAGTAATAATAACCTTTGTGGTGAATTTAGACATTTTAAAAAGTTGGCACGACTGTGTAAAAAGCAGAACAATGCAATAACGTGCATTAATATTTATTGGAATATATATCTGTATAACCACATAACATTGCTTCAAACCAGGTTACTGTTGTTCAAAAACATTGAAGAGTTAAGATAACCATTAACAGTGAGCAAACATGGGAAATGCTTTGAAGAGAGGAGGTCACTGATTATCTCATGTTGTCTCATTAACTACATAAAGACCCACAGTAAAGGATGTTTGGGTATGAGCGGGTGTCTAGTGGGTTAAGTGAGTTACCTAACCTAACCAAGTGGGGCGTGTTTACAGGTATACAGTTAAAGCTGGGAGCTATTTCTGCACTGGCTTTCGTCTTTAATCACAGATTGTCAGTCTGACATTAAATGCTTCCACGCTGCCGTCAACGGTCGTATTGATGGCTGATATTATCCACGTTGTCGAGGGAAGTTACTGTGACATGTTTAAGGCATTATTGCATTTTTAAGCCTATTAAATTCATGTTTAATAAAGAATATTTTATCCCCGTCATTATTGAATCCTTGTTTTAGTTTACTGTTTTACTGTGTGCATTCATAGACATACTATTGTAGTATTACGGTTCAATTGCATTATCAGCTGAGGCTGTACAATATAATATAACATATAATATAAAGTCTCCCATTGAACTCGTATCAGCCATATCACCTCTTAAATTGATAAGTGTAATACAATTCAAACATTAATACTAGATAAAAAACTTTTTGTTCTCTATGTAAAAGTGCTTTGACAGTATTATCAGAGAAGCACTATAAGTGTAAAATTCATTCATTCAAAATATGTGAAATCGAGTGTTGCTGATCTTCATCAGAGCAAGTCATATTTCAGTATTAAACGTTTAATTGTATATCATTATATCAATGTGACTCCGACTCTGAATATCTCCAGTCATGATCACACACAGGTAAAGCTCAAATCATTAGATTCATCCACCAGAAGGGCAGTGCCGAAACACGACTGACGTAAAGTGCTCTTCCGCAAATTGCTTGCAATTATACGTTTCCACCACAGATGTCGCTAGAGAGCACAAAGTTGCGTAGTGCAGCTTTAAGTATTGATATAATACAAAATACGACTTTTCCATTCTGATTATTCATTGCTTTTTTGTTAACCACAAAAATATTTGAGTTATAAACTTTCAAGATGTGAAAACATTTCAGTAATTCAACAATCAGGGTCTGTTTATACCGCGGCGCGGTTACCGCATGTAATATGTAGAAAACATGGACGTAATCAAAGAATCGAGTCATAAAAATGGCATTAGCTATAAAACGCAGAATGTCGTGGAATATGACGTGTTTGGATGAAAATGAATGTTTGAATGCACAATTAATCAAATTTAGTGCTGTCAGTCGATTAAAACTTTTAATCGTGATTAATCGCATAATTATGACCCAGAGTCATAAGTACGCGATTAATCACGATTAAACTCTGAATATCTCCAGTCATGATCACACACAGGTAAAGTTCAAATCATTAGATTCATCCACCAGAAGGGCAGTGCCGAAACACGACTGTCGTAAAGTGCTCTTCCGCAAATTGCTTGCAATTATACGTTTCCACCACAGATGTCGCTAGAGAGCACAAAGTTGCGTAGTGAAGCTTTAACTAATGTTAACGATTGGAACTTTATTGTAAAGTGTTACGATTTCTATTTAGCATTTTTATAATTTTTTATTAAAAAATATAACTAATAAACGTTCTAAAAATATTAAGTCAACTTAAGGCCCGCTGATTGACAATTACTGCTATATTGTATCTATTTTATAAAATAAAAATAATTCTAAATGTTGTAGAATTATTGCAGTTTTCATGGGCTCATATTAATTAAAAGACTTTATTAAATAATGGCACTTAAAAATGTATTTGTCACATCCGGACAAAAAATGGTGAAAAACGTAATGTTTACATTAGTTAATGCATTAGGGATAAGACAATCATTCATAACAGCATTTAGCCTATTAATCATGGTTAATGTTAATTTATGAACTATTGGTGGTTCTTAATGCGTTAACTAATCTTACGTATTAAACGTTTTATTTAAAAAATGTATTAGTATGTTGAAATTAACATGAGCCAAAATTAAATGTGCTGTAATTGATTTTTTAAATGTGCTGTAATTAAAAATATTTCTTACGCCCTGAAAGATATGAATGAAATAAGTGTTATAGACTCTGTAAACAGCAAACAAACATTTTTCCGCAGGCCGCTTGTCAATCATTGTGCGTGTTTTCATCGTATTGTGGTTGCAGCGAATTCTTGAGGCTTAATGACATTTTTATGCCATGTTGTTCATAACAGTTTCCAGTAGAGGGTGCTGTTGTTTTGCTATTTCATTTACCCTGATGCATCCCAGATGTGTATGACAAATGAAGATTTTTAGAAGAGCTCTGTCAGGTCCTTATAATGGAAGTATACGGGTGCCAGCACTTTGACGGTCCAAAAGTCACATTTTGGCAGCATAAAAGTGATCTATACCTTTAAGAACAGTTTCAACATGATGTCGGCCTCAATAATCAGCATCGTTGCCCCATTTAGATATTCTTAGTTGATGTTTTCCTTCTGTTGTCTTACATGATTGTTCAAAGCATTACCACAGGAATGGGGCACATAACTTGAACATTGGTTGGTGATACATGTACATTAACATGGGTTTGTTATCAGTCAGATATGGCCTTTGACCTCGTTTCCCTTCGTAATAGCCACGACAAGCCATATGATGTTTAACTGGGACAAAGGTGGGTCAGTGTCCTCAAAGACGAGGTCAAAACCATGAGCACATTTAGTCCAGAGGCTTCCTTACATAACCCGCTTATATCATTTCTATAGCATGAAAGGAATGTCCCTCTACCAGACTATGAACTAAACTGTTACACAACTGCGTAATAATCACATGTCAGTGATACGAGGGTGTAGCCTGGAAATACTTTCGATTGGGCCTAAATAAAAACCCAAATTTTTACCAAACGTTCCTTAACAACAGAGAAGCACGTTCATTTTATACATACATCAAATGAGTGATGGTGGCGGCGTAGTGCGCTAAAGCACTTAACTGGTAATCAGGAGGTTGCTGGTTCGATCCTCACAGCCACCACTTAACTCCAGGTTGCTCCGGGAAGGGGGGTGGGGGGGTCCCCTGTAAGTCGCTTTGGATAAAAGCATCTGCCAAATGCATGAATGCAAATGTATATTGAAGTCAAAGAAAATCTCTAATATTCTGGGTGGGCCTGGGACTAATTTGGGCGCACCCCAATCCACAGTAGTAATATATCAGTGTCAAACTTCTAGTTCTGGCACTTACAGTTTTGGTAGAACATCTAATGATTATAACTCCCTCTAGTGGAACAATCGAGGCATTATATGAGACTGAAGCGTTGAAGACTGGACATTAATTGTCAAAAACATGGATTTATTTGTCCACAAACTCATCTACATCATATATGCCAAAGGTCAGTCCACAGATAATAACTGCATTCACACTCATCAGCAGCATGAGTAATGTATGGTATATGTGTACCATGACAATATGATGCTTTTTGGATGTGGTAATGTCTCCGTATTCAAGCACAATAAATGTGTCATGCACGGTTTGTTCTGTAACAAACACAAAGCGACAGACTTCAGTTATAGCTTCATTTCTGCACATCAAACAGACGAAGCGATGAAGCGATGACCCTCACCTCTGGATGTGCTCTGACGTGTGTGTGTGTCTTTTGGACAAAAGGGGTGTTTTACCTGTCGTCCAATCAGCACAGCACATAAAACAGCTGGTATTTGTGCATGAGGGTTCTTTTGATGATCAGAAACCCGTCAAGAGCTTCAGCATGGTGAGTTTCAATCAATCTAGAGCATTTAGATCATCTAGATTACAATGTCATGTCATGCATTTGCAGATTTATTCATAAGTTTACAATCTGTGCACTATAGGTCTGTTAAAGTAACAGTTACGAGGAAGTCAGCGTAAAAATGTCCATTTAATAACGTGATCTTTATTCTCCCATTAGACATCCTATACAGACAAAGGAGAGAAGGTATGACTGCTGCTTCTCTTTCTATTGAAGTGTAATTCATTATTGCAGTTTATGTGTTTTAGAAGATTTTCTGCAGTCATGATCATCTGAAGACACTAAACCAAAAATACCTGATATGTCAAATTGTACTTGTTTTGTGTGTGTGTGTGTGTGTGTGTGTGTGTGTGTGTGTGTGTGTGTGTGTGTGTGTGCTTTGGATACTTGGATGCTTTGGAAATATTATAATACTATTAACCGTGTGTGTTGTGTTCATTTTGTGCTCCCGGTCAAAAATGACCGACCCACTAAGACTGTTTATAAATCTCTCATATTGCATATATTATCATGAGATTTTTTTTACCAACTTATTTTTTTTTTGTAATTATGAGTTTTGTACTACTTTTTTGAACATTAAAAAAAAAATAAAAAAAAATAAAAAATATATATATATATAAAAAAAAAATTTATTGATAGAAGGATTCATTGAACTGAGCTCATAACGGGCTAGTGCCGGGCACTCCCTGCGGAAAACAAAAATAAATAAATATAATTACATAATAAATGAAGAACCATTTGCTTGATATGAATAAAACAGGTGTTATTTTAAAGCTCAGAATCTGATCTTTACATGCATATATCTGATCTTACCAATTCTTAAATAATGCTTTTTAATTGGCTGAAAAAGGAAACCTGTTTCGATCTCATCATCTGCAAATGTGTTATCACAACAGTCATATTCAGAGTTGTTAAAAACATAATAAAGATGAGAGTCATGTGTTATATATCGCTGGAAAGATCTCAATTTGTAGAATGAAGCGAGTGAATTTGATTCACTCAGAGGTCAAAGTTCAGTGAGATTTAATGTTTGAAATCCCCACAGACACGCATTAATATGATAAACAGGAGTGTCTTTTTTGTCACGTTTTTCCTTATTATTTCCTGAAACACACATATAACATAAACATTGACATGTCGTAATTTACAGCAGAATATCCCGATTCAAACGAGCCCATATACAGCTTCTTTTTGTGATTTTCTCTCCTTTTCTTCCCAATTTTGGAATGCCCAATTCCCAATGCGCTGTAAGTCCTCGTGGTGGCGTCGTGACTCGCCTCAATCCGGGTGCCGGAGGACGAATCTCAGTGGCCTCTGCGTCTGAGACCGTCAATCCGCGCATCTTATCACAAGACTTGTTGAGCGTGTTACCGTGGAGACATAGTGCGTGTGGAGGCTTCACACTATTCTCCGCGGCATCTACACACAACTCACCACTCGCCCCACCAAGAACGAACCACACTATAGCAACCACGAGGAGGTTACCCCATGTGACTCTACCCTCCCTAGCAACCGGGCCAATTTGGTTGCTTAGGAGACCTGGCTGGAGTCACTCAGCACGCCCTGGATTCAAACTCGCAACTCCAGGTGTGGCTCAAAGAGCTGATGCACAAAAGGGCGCTCAACACACATTGTGTTTGTTGTGTGTGTGTGTGTGTATGTGTGTGTGCATGTCTGATTGTGTGTGTGTGTGTATGTGTGAGTGTTTATGTGTGCGTGTCTGTCTGAGTGTGTGTATGTGTCTGTCTGAGTGTGTGTGTGTATGTGTGAGTGTTTATGTGTGCGTGTCTGTCTGAGTGTGTGTGTGTGTATGTGTGTGTGCATGTCTGATTGTGTGTGTGTGTGTGTATGTGTGAGTGTTTATGTGTGCGTGTCTGTCTGAGTGTGTGTATGTGTCTGTCTGAGTGTGTGTGTGTATGTGTGAGTGTTTATGTGTGCGTGTCTGTCTGAGTGTGTGTGTGTGTATGTGTGAGTGTTTATGTGTGCGTGTCTGTCTGAGTGTGTGTGTGTGTGTGTGTGTGTATGTATGTGTGCCTGTCTGTGTGTGTGTGTGTCTGATTGTGTGTGTGTGTGTGTATGTGTGAGTGTTTATGTGTGCATGTCTGTCTGATTGTGTGTGTGTGTGAGTGTGTGTATCTGTCTGATTGTGTGTTTGTGTGTGTGTGTGTGTGTGCGTGTCTGTCTGATTGTGTGTGTGTGTTTGTGTGTGTGTGCGCGTGTCTGTCTGATTGTGTGTGTGTGAGTGAGTGTGTGAATGTGTGTGTGCGTATGTGTGTGCATGTCTGTCTGAGTGTGTGTGTGTGTGTGTGTGTGTGTGTGCATGTCTGTCTGATTGTGTGTGTGTGTGAGTGAGTGTGTGAATGTGTGTGTGTGTGTGTGTGTGTGTGTGTATGTGTGTGCATGTCTGTCTGAGTGTGTGTGTGTGTGTGTGTGTAGGTGTGAGGACTTTGTGTGTTCATCTAAAGGACTGTGATGCTCCTAAACACTTCATATTTCTGTATTTTATAGTCTAATCCATTCATTTCCATTAGCCGGTCATTTTTGACCAGGAACACAACAAGTGTAACAAAGTGAAATAAAACCAATACATGTATAATGTCATTTTGTGTGTGTTTTCAGACACAATATGTGAACAAAATGAAAGAATTTGATTCCAATCGGATTAACCGAAAACTAAAAATCGTAAGAAAGAAAAGTTGCCCGGGCCAAAATGACCGGAACACAACATAAGGGTTAAAATGCTATCATAGAAGTATTTCTCCTCTCTACTACAAAGCATACATTATATTTGGATGTGTTTTATCCTTTTGTTCCAGCACGAGAAAGGGAAGTTTGTCAGATTTCACCATGTGACATTCTGGGTGGGCAATGCCAAACAGGTGCGTTAGTTGTGTAAAAGTGGACGGAGCTGAATTTGTGTATTAAGTATGTTACAGAAATAATATCTAGACACAATTTTACAGTGTTTTGCAATGTTCATTTGACACTTTCTCTGATTAAATAAAATGATACATTTTACCGAAGTGATACATTTTGATACTTTTATATAAACTGATACAAGTGACAAAAGCAGCAAGATTGAACTTATATTTGTACATTTAATGACACAATCATTATTGTTCTGATAAAGTACACCTTGATACGTGTTGCAATGGAGACAACGTTCATCTGAACCGCTTAATAATAATAATAATAATAATAATATCACAATATCAGAGATGTTACTAAAATGACGAGTCATTCGGCTGGACAGACGTGCGTTGAACAGTTCTTTGATCATTTAATCAATAATGTGATCTTAATCCAAGAATGACCCAGTAGTTTATCTCATCTGATGTTGATAAGCGACACTTGTTTACACAGTAAACAAATAACATGTGACCATTAATCTCTTAAACATCCTTAAAATACATTTAAATAAAGTGCAAAACATGTCAATGTCACATTTATTTGTATAGCACCATTAAAAGTTGATCAAAGGCTTGGCTAAAAACCAAAGTAAAAGTAAAAATGCTTGTAATAACAATAATGAAAATAACCAGTAATGCACTTACAATGGAGGTCTATGGGACAAGAGCTTTCCCCATTGACCTACATCGCATATAACCCAAAAAACAAGTGTTTTTCTCGTCCTGGTCTAGGCTGCGGTGTTCTACTGTGATAAGTTTGGCTTCGAGCCAATGGCGTATAGAGGACTGGAGACGGGCAGTCGAGGAGTGGTGTCGCACGCCATCAGAGAGGACAAGGTGTGTCTCACACACTCCATGGTGCTGATATTCCTTTAATGTACTAAAATGGAAAGAAGTGATATTCATGGAACATCTATGTTCCTATCCATGTCAAAAGGCACCTTACAGAGTTTTGAGTTTCCTATTTGTTCTTTCAACAGATAATATTTGTGTTCGAGTCTGCCCTGAATCCTGGAAATGAGGGTATGAATCAATTCACTCTAAAAATGCTCAAGCGTTCTCACGAAACCCATCGAGGACATGTCTGGAAGTGTCTTCGAAATCAAAAGAAAACTCTTGTGTTAAGATGGTTCATTATATCTTCAGCTGTAGTGTGTCAGTAGGAAATATAAATGTTAGACTCCCAAACATTACTTTTGCAAATAGAAAAGATTAGATTTGAAGAACAGGGAGCCCTGCAACGGATGGCATGGGTCCCCACAGTGCCCCCCACTGAACATCGTCCCAGTCTGAGATGACATAAAGAGACAGAAGTAATCGAATAACGTATAACGTGCGAGTCAGTCTGCTTATAGGGAGCGGCGGTACTGCTGACAGGTGAAGTGAATGGCATTTATTATCTCGTTACATTGGTACCTGTCAAGGGGTGGGATATATTAGATATATTCGATATATTAGGCAGCAAGTGAACAGTCAGTTCTTGAATTTCATGTGTTAGAAGCACAAAAAATGGGCAGGAGTGACTTTGACAAGGGTCAAACTGTGACGGCTAGGCGGCTTGGTCAGAGCATCTCCAAAACAACACGTCTTGTGGGGTGTTCCCGGTATGCAGTGGTCAGTACCAACCAAAAGTGGTCCAAGCAAGGACAACCGGTGAACTGGCGACAGGGTCATGGGGCCCAAGGCTCACTGATGCGCGTAGGGAGCGAAGGCTAGCCCGTCTGGTCCAATCCCGCTGAAGAGCTACTGTTGCACAAATTGCTGAAAAACGTAACGCTGGCCATGATAGAAAGTGTCAGGACACACAGAGCATCACAGCTTGCTGTGTATGGGGATGCGTACCCGCAGACTGGTCAGAGTGCCCATGCCGAAAAGTTGGCAACCCTAGTAACGATGCAAAATATTATATAATATGAATATCTAAATATAGTAATCAATAATATCTTTCTTTGGATTTAAAAATGTAATGTTTCCGTGATACTAGCCTGTTAAGTGCAACACTTGCTAACTGTTTTACTTGCTCAATTGTAAAAAGCTCAAAAGTTTCTCTCTCTTTTACACAGAAATGGGTGAACATCTTGTAAAACATGGTGATGGGGTGAAGGATGTGGCATTTCAGGTGGAAGACTGTGATTTTTTAGTGAAGGTAAATCAACTGGCGTTTTATCCTCGTGATCAGTGTCATTTTTGGCTGTGGCTCGAGCCTGTAGTTTTTTTATACAACAACTAGTGGGCACAATTAGCTCATTAGCTGAGTTACAGCATCGCTAATGTCCCAAGAGGAACACTCATTAGTATTCATTTACTCTCAGAGGTTTCTCCAAAAATTCCAAAATAAATAATAATAATAATAAACAAAGATGAAGCAATTGCTGTCGATCAGATAAATATATCTGGGCAGAATGTGATGAGAAATTAGGTCTTTTTCTCAGGAGAAACTTTTGGTCGTGTCTTGATTGTCAACATCCGGATGCCAGAAGTCTCGCGAGAGGTTGCATGCAATGTTCACACACTGTATGTATTACGTTCATTTGGAGTCCCACAGAAACCATTATCCATATCCCTAATCCCGAAACCTAACCCTAACCATACCCCCCTAAATTTAGCCCTAACCCTAACAAGAGTATATGCAAGTCTCGCGAGACTTTGGCATTCGGACGGTTACCTTCTAAACACAGCCAAAAATTATCAGGAAATTTAACATCGAGGAGAGACAATTGAGATATTAAGGTACCAATAATAAAATATATAATAATAATTGCACGTATTGGAGACAAATGAAGATTAAAGTGTTTGTGTGTTCCCAGAAAGCTAAAGAGAGAGGAGCGGTGATCGTCAAAGAGCCCTGGGTGGAGCAAGATTCTGGCGGGAAAGTCAAATATGCCGTAATTCAAACAGTACGTCAAAATAGTCAACATGTCTTTTGAACAGATTCACAAACACACATTTACTTTAAAAAGTCTGAAGTAACCTACTATATTCACGTTGATTTATGTTGAATATTTTTGACTTTGATAAAATTTGTATTTAAATAAATAAAAATAAAAAACGTTTTCTCATTGTATATTATAAATCTGATTATATATCTGATTTTTTTCTTGTGCAGTATGGGGATACGACACACACATTTATTGAGTACATGGGGCCGTATAAAGGTCTGTTTCTTCCTGGATATCACAAGCCGCTCTTCAAAGACCCTCTGTTACCAAAACTGTGAGAGGATTTACTGTGTTTACTAAAACAAACTGCCATAATTGAGCATTTACATGAATAAATGTGCGTCTAAAATAATTAGAAATATGACAGTGTGTATGTTTAAGGGAAAATATGGTCTTAGGCAAGAAATATAGTATATGCAAGTATGCAAATTCTTGACCAAAATGCACAGCCCTGTTGTGAGGGGTTTAAACCACTAAAATCACTGACACAATAATTGTTTTCAAACAGGTTTCCCTAACGGTATACCAACATACACATGTAGGAATGCAGTGAAATGTGAAATTGCATTTATGTAACTAGAAGCACCTATGATCACATACTTATGTTCCATAGAGTATATTTAGGGCTTTTAAAAACACGAAACACTTTGCACAAATGGATTTATATTTGTGGTTTTCTCTCTGCAGGCCACCAGGACTCTTAAATTTTATTGATCACATTGTGGGAAACCAGCCAAATGATCAAATGGTGCCAGTAACGGACTGGTGAGGGACACATTCAACAAACAAGTCAATATGACAAATTCGTGGAAATGTCATTGGCAAATAACACTTCCTGTTTCTCGGCAGGTATCAGAAGTGTCTGATGTTTCACAGGTTCTGGTCCATCGACGATAAGCAGATTCACACGGAGTACAGCGCTCTCCGCTCCATCGTGGTTACAAATTACGAGGAAACCATCAAGATGCCCATCAATGAACCAGCACCGGGAAAGAAGATTTCACAAATCCAGGTTCTACCCACTGATTGACAAATAATTCAGTTTCTTAATGACAATCCATTTTACTTATGTTAAAAATATTAGTTCTTTTAATTTATGTGAAATATTATACAACCAATATGGGTTTTTCAATGGCCGATACCGATATAGATAATGCAGTTTAACAACAGCGAATCAGATGTCCGCAAAATCTGTATTACAATATTTACTCAAACTTGCTTATATTTGAAAAGTCTATCGGTAGACAAGGGAAAGTTAACATTTCTATTAATTGGCCAAGATAAAACGGTTATCAGCTGACGGGGATAATGGCAAAATGGCCAAAAATCTGCCGATACATCGATCTATCATTACAAAAAATTATATTGATTTATTTTCGATTTTGGGATGGTATATGACCTGGATCTATCTTTGGGCAAGTCATTTATTGTGATATCGGGCCCTATTTGATTATGCTAAGCGTGGCTAATTTTGGTATTTTCGCGCAAGCATGCGCTAAGACTAGGAGCGAGTGGGTTTGGCAAAATTACGCACGCAAAGCGCCGAATGGGCTGGATAAAGTGCAATTTATTTCGAAGGGTCTTCTCAGGTTATTACGTCATCTGCGTCAGAGGGGGACTTCTGAACTTCTGAGTTTATATTTTGCACTGAAAACAGACGTGCTGCAATTGCGCTTTGCGCCATTTCATTACCATTCAGTACACCAACAGTTAGTGCAAACACGCCCACTCATGTAAATAATGCCCACCATGTTCTGGACAGTTCTAGTAACTAGCTATATTAAGCAAGAATGACATGTAAGATACTTTTAATGGAATGTTTACACTAACATTAGATACGGAAAAATACGTTAGAATTCCTATTTGCTCTTTAGCAACGTCTCAATGTTTGTCACAAAACGGACAAACTTAATTTCTTCTATTTTTGTTGCATTGCATTCAGTGATTCAATGAATGCATGGGTAGCTCAGCGAGTATTGACGCCGACCATCACCCCTGGAGTTCGCTAGTTTGAATCCCAGGGTGTGCGGAGCGACTCCAGCCGGGTTTCCTAAGCAACCAAATTGGCCAGGTTGCTAGGGAGGGTAGAGTCACATGGGGTAACCTCCTCGTGGTCGCTATAATTTGGTTCTCGCTCTTGACGGGGCGTGTGGTCAGTTGTGAGTGGATGACGCGGAGAATAGCGTGAAGCCTCCACACGCGCTACGTATCCATGGTAACACGCTCAACAATTCACGTGATAAGATGCGCGGATTGACGGTCTTAGATGCGGAGGCAAATGAGATTCATCCTCCGACCACCCAGATTGAGGTGAGTCTCCTTAGCAACCAAATTGGCCCGGTTGCTAGGGAGGGTAGAGTCACATGGGGTAATCTCCTCGTGGATGCTATAATGTGGTTCTCGCTCTCGGTGGGGCGTGTGGTGAGTTGTGAGTGGATGACGTGGAGAATAGCGTGAAGCCTCCACATGTGCTACGTCTCCATGGTAACACGCTCAACAAGTCACATGATAAGATGCGCGGATTGAAGGTCTTAGATGCGGAGGCAAATGAGATTCATCCTCTGACCACCCAGATTGAGGTGAGTCTCCTTAGCAACCAAATTGTCCCGGTTGCTAGGGAGTGTAGAGTCACATGGGGTAACCTCCTCGTGGTCGCTATAATGTGGTTCTCGCTCTCGGTGGGGCGTGTGGTGAGTTGTGCGTGGATGCCGCGGTGAATAGTGTGAAGCATGCGCTACGTCTCCACGGTAACGCGCTCAACAAGTCACGTGATAAGATGCGCGTATTGACGGTCTCAGACGCGGAGGCAACTGAGATTCGTCCTCCGACACCCGGATTGAGGCGAGTCACTACGCCACCACGAGGACTTGGAGTGCATTGGGAATTGGCCGTTCCGAATTGGGAGGAAAAAGGGGAATAAATCCAAGAACAAGTTAGAAAATAGTCCATTTATATTTCATGATATTTCATTCAATTCTTAACTAAAATCCATTCTTAAAATGTTCTAATTATGGAATTGGGCAAAATGCACATGATCACGATTAATTCATGTTTTTAATGCTGTCTTTACTCTATAATCAATTTGTGAAGGAGTATGTCGACTACAACGGAGGGCCAGGAGTTCAACATATAGCCCTCAACACATCAGACATCATTCAAGCGGTGCGTTTCCCAAATGACAAGCGCCTTTAAAAGTGATTTAATTCCTATTAAGAATTAAATCAATGGGCAAAATGAAAAACAAACCAAAAGTCATTAACCCGTTTCTTTTGATACAGATTGTGAACCTCAGAGCTCGAGGAATGGAGTTCCTGTCCACTCCTGATACCTACTATGACGCTCTACGACAGAATCTCAAGACTGCGAAGATCAAAGTGAAGGAAGACCTCAAAAGACTGCAGGTAAGATAAGCCAAGATATCCGTAACTTCTGGGGACATATTTGAATGTTTATCCAAATACAGTTTTTCGGAATTTGAACTGATAATGTTTTCCTTTATCCATTGTTTTTCTCGTTCAACACAGGAGTTAAAAATCTTAGTGGACTTTGACGAGAAGGGCTACCTGCTCCAGATCTTCACCAAACCTGTGCAGGACAGACCCACGCTCTTTCTGGAGGTGATCCAAAGGAACAATCACTTTGTAAGTACATTAGACCATCGTTTGTTTCACACAGGGAGGCGAATAACATGCATGTCTAAACAGGTCTGTAGTTTTATTAGGGGCATATTTGAAGCTTTTGAAGGGAGGAAATGCCCAGAGACGAGACATTTCCATCCCAACCACACCAAAGAGCAGTTAACTTAACTTCGGGACATTTACAACCATCAAAAGGATCCTCGAGGAACATGAGAAATGTGTTCTCCAAACAATACAATTTCAATATGGCACATACGGGAAGATAATGTTAAAATAGGACGATGTGCCGTTACTCTGATTAAATATGATTTGTGTCTTTTCCACTCCACAAGGGGTTTGGAGCGGGAAACTTCAAATCACTGTTTGAGGCCATTGAAAAGGACCAGGACGCCAGAGGAAACCTGACGGTGCTCACATCAGAGGGCGCGGGCGTGCCGCAGGCTATTTACTGAATCGCACACAACGGGCCACTCAAACACTACTGCATGAATACACACTAGTGGTCAACACAGTAGCGTTTGTGCTGGGGTCAAATGTTAATCATAAAGGTCCAATGCCATCCAGAACACTGGACCTCTAGGACATTAATAAATACATTCATATATGAAATTTGTGTATCCATATTATTGTTGATGATGATTTTGATATTGTTGAATACATAAATCTGAAATATGGCATATAGTATATTATGTTCATTTAGGAATACATGTACATATTCAAACACACATTGATTTATATACATATATATATATAGATATGTGTTGCAAGAAAAAGTATGTGAACCCCTTTTGAACGATGTGGTTTTCTGCATCAATTGGTCATGAAATGTGATCTCACAACTATAGACAAACACAATGTGCTTAAGATAACAACACACAATTATAATCATTCATGTTTTTATTGAACACATCCCATTAAACATTCACAGTGCTGTGGAAAAAGTAAGTGAACCCTTGGATTTAATAACTGGTCGATCCTCCTTTGGAACCAATAACCTCAAGCAAGCATTTCCGGTATTAAACCTGCACAACGTTCAGAAGATATTTTGGATCCTTACAGAACTGCTTCAGCTCAATCATATTGGTAGGATGTCTGGTGTCTCTCTTGAGGTCATTCACAGCATCTCTATTGGGTTCAGGACTGGACTGGGACACTCCAAAAGTCATTCTGTTTTGGATTTACTTTGATGTTTGGGGTCATTGTCCTGCTGCATCACTCAACTTCTACTGAGCTTCAGCTGGCACACTGCCACCCTGATATTATCCTGTAGGATATCTTGATAAACTTGGGAATTCATTTCCAAATCGGCTTCCTTCATGATGTCCTGCCATGAACACCTGTTTAATGTTTTCTGTACAATAGACTCATGAACAGAGATATTAAATAGCTCCAATGATTCCTTCAAGTCTTTATCTGACACTCTAGTGTTCTTTATTACCTTATTGATCATTCTGCGTGTGTGTCCTTTGAGTCATCTTGACTGGACGGGCACTTCTAGTGAGAGTACCTATAGTACTAAATCACCTCCATTTATAGACAGTTTGTCTAACTGTGGACAGATGAATATCTAACGGCCACTTCTAGTGAGAGTACCTATAGTACTAAATCATCTCCATTTATAGACAGTTTGTCTAACTGTGGACAGATGAATATCTAACGGCCACTTCTAGTGAGAGTACCTATAGTACTAAATAATCTCCATTTATAGACAGTTTGTCTCACTGTGGACAGATGAATATCTAACGGCCACTTCTAGTGAGAGTACCTATAGTACTAAATCACCTCCATTTATAGACAGTTTGTCTAACTGTGGACAGATGAATATCTAACGGCCACTTCTAGAGAGAGTACCTATAGTACTAAATCATCTCCATTTATAGACAGTTTGTCTAACTGTGGACAGATGAATATCTAACAGCCACTTCTAGAGAGAGTACCTATAGTACTAAATCATCTCCATTTATAGACAGTTTGTCTAACTGTGGACAGATAACTTTGAAACCCTTCCAGCTTTATGCAAAGCAGCGATTCTTGATTGTAGGTCTTCTGAGTGGTCTTTTTTTTGTAAGACATAGTCCACGTCAGCAGATGCGTCTTGTGAATAGCAAACTAAAAATGTTTGAGTGCTTTTTGTAAGTCAAAGTAGCTCTAACCCACAGCTCCAATCTCGTTTCATGAATTGGATGCCAGGTTTGCCAACTCCTAACTCAAATGAGCTTTCGTGGACGTCATTAGCTTAGGGGTTCGCATACTTTTTCCAACCTACACTGTGAATGTTTGAATGATTTATTCAGTATGTACAAGAACAATACAATAGTTTGTGTGTTATTAGTTCAAACAGATTGTGTTTGTTCATTATTGTAACTTTAGATGAAGATCAAATCAGATTTAAAGTCTAATTTATACATAAATGCAGGAAAATCAAAAGGGTTCACATAATTTTTCTTGCCACTGTATACACAGATAAGCCACAACATTAAAACCACCTGCCTAATATTGTGTAGGTCCCCCTCGTGCCAACAAAACAGTGCCAACCAATATATTTGGTCTGGTTTTCTGGGAGTATTTCTGGGATTTTCACACACAACAGTCTCTAGAATTTACTCAGAATGGCGCCAAAAACAATAAACATCCAGTGTGAATGGAAACGCCTTGTTGATGAGTGAGAATGGCCAGACTGGTTTGAACAGATAAAGTCTACAGTAAATCAGGTAACCACTCTGTACAATTGTGATGAGAATAATATCAACTCCGAATGCTGTTCTGAGACGCGGTTTGCGCTGTTTTGGTGGCACGAGAGGGACCTACACAATATTAGGCAAATGGTTTTAATGTTGTGACTGATCGCTGTATATCATTAGATAATCACACAAAGCACAATGTTACATATGGCCACCAGGAGATGGCGCCAAATACATGACACAGACTCAATGATGCCTCAAATGGCACAGAATGAAACTCATTTAATTGAATCTCATAACCACACACAAACAAAAACAACCACAATCTCTTTATATTGCAAAATAATTTATTTGTATATTATCGGAATGATAATGCCAGGCTTATACATCTATGATGGCAGCTGTACGTTTCATAAAGATATTCCAAAAGTGAAAAAAAAAAAACATTTATAATTTTCTCAGACTTGGACAAAATGGATAAATATATTAGTAAATAAATATATTAATGACATTACCATACTGAAATGTTCTATTATATATAAAATACAACACTTTATCTTATAACTGTTTTGTCCTTTTTTTTTTTTTTTTTTTACACAAAATATTGAAAATATATTGGCATATCCCTTGATTTCTGAAGGGATTTTGCTCTATTAAAAAAAAGGCAGTTTTTAGATGATTCTCTGTTGAAATGAGATCAGATAAACGATACAAACATGACTGACAACAAACACAAAGTACAATAAAGGTAGATTAGAAACCAATCAACCCTTAATGTTTAGTGATGTTTCAATTAGTTAATGCAAATTTGTATAGGATCGGCAGCTACATAGTGCCATGACTTTTGCATAATATTTCCCCATGCAGAAGTGCTGTTTGCATCCAAGAGTTTTATGCCCTGTTTGGGCTTGATATTATGTTGGACTGTTGGTAAAACGGGAAATGCAAAGCATGTCTTCAGTCATGAACACCTGGTTTAGTTTGCAGCATCTACTTTGAGACAAAATACTTTCACACTGCAATCTGTTCAGATGGATAAATGTTACACAGTTGTACTTTATATATTTCAAACAGTACAAACTAATGCAAGGACGGAGAACTATTGTGGTGCGACTATATACTGTACTCCTGTACAGGCCTGAATGTGTATCATTACAAATTAGATTTGGGATTTAGCCTCAGTTTTACGAAGAATTACATATCTGACGGTATGACGCCAATGATGATCGTTGCATTTGAGAGATGCATAGGCATCATGTGTTCAAAGGATCACAAGCTTGGACCAATTTGACCATTTACTGACATCACAAAATAAAAAAAAATTCAGGTCTTTTCATATGAAAGCTACGTTTTAACCAATGCAGCAATTATACAACAAAACGTGGTCCAGTTATATATAAATAACTGCATGATTTTCATTAGTCAATTCTACAAATCAAGCATATTAACATAAGGTATCAACATTGAAATCACTCTTATTCATGGCAAGATTTTACAGTGTTTAGTGTATTCAGGCTTCAAACAGCGTTAGCATTGAATTACATGGCAACAAAGGGCTCTGGGTAACAGAGTAAAGAGAAGAGTTACTAGTACTCCACACTTGAGTTTAGTGAACTCAAGTTTTCTATGGTTGGCAAGGCATTAAAAACAGGGCATGACAGTAGGCTACATACAAATGCATATGTATAAACTTCATGTATAGTTCATTTTATAGAAATCAGAGCTTGTATGCTGGTTACTTTCTATAAAATGTCAATGTCCCTTTAAGGGTCAAAAGTAAAAGCATTATGGGAAATGTAGTACTTCTCAGCTCAAACAAACTACAGGCTTAACAGGACCAAAATAAGGAACCCAAACAACTTTGCCCATATATTCAGTCAAATCATTTCCTTTTGAAAAGCACAATTAATAAATGAAGATACAAAAATGTGTAAATAACAGCTGCCATTTTAGAAAAACAGACCTGAAACCTCATTGAACTGCTAACACTCGTTACCAAGGACAGATTGTATAAAAGTAAAGCTCGCTATCTTTCCTCAGAATTACAGAGGTTAAGAGAGGCCAATGCACAAGTACCTTTGAAGCGCCGTCTTGCTAAAAGGGCTATTTTGATTGGTTATCTGAGGTAGTGCTGGAGAGCCAGGCGCTTATCTGTGGGCAGAACGTCACCCAACATATCTTAGCTAAATGGGTATGTCTACTTTTTAAGAAAACAGAAGAGGCTGGTTGTATCGCAATGAGAAGTATGAGCTAATGAATGCTATTATATACTTTTAAGGCCAGAAATAAACGAGCGTGCAGTCCTATTGAAAATACTTAATTCGCATTCTAGCGTTACTGTTGTGGTAACAAATTCAGTCCTCAAGGGGGCAATAGAGTTTAATTCAAATATCTGTGCCATTAAACCAGATGTGTAATTTTTCAGGTAGAATCTCTCCCAGACCTTTTGAAAACTAGCTGGATAGACACAGAAACCACTTGTTTGCCTATTAAAAGTCACTTTTGGACGTTATCCTGAAGTGCAGGGGTAAAGTACCTTGACAGTACCAAGAATTGCTTGTTTTGGCCTTTGGCAAAAATCCATCTTATCATAACTCTTATCACTAATGGCTGATTTCTCAACGACTGGTGATATCCTTATTTGCTTTACTATATAAAGCTGTTAGAATGACGTTCTGAAGCTGGGAGGTTCTGGGAAACATAGTTTGGTATTGCAAAAGATGCTTGAAATTCTGGAACACTCTAAGTATGAGTGAAAGAGACAGCGAGAGATAGCCGAAGTGTTTTTGTCCGGTTCGGCTCTTGTGTAGCAGCGTATAGAGTTTTGGATGATGCGTTTTTTCAAACACCAGATTCTTCCTCTGACCCTACCGAAACAAAATGTTTTTTTTTTGTTTAGAACACATTTCATACAAAGTAAAGATAATGATATCATCAATAAAAGTCTCGCCCTTGCCCAATTGTGCTTGTGTACATTCAAACATGGCATCTAGATGCTTTGCATCAAATGTCAAAGATGCATCAAACGTCTAACACCATTGGTTTTCACATGTCTCATGGTGTCGTACCAAGTTTGAATATGTGCAAGCTGAGCAAGTTGAGCAATACCTTCAGATGTACTTACCCTGACTGTTGTGTAAAGTTTGGCAGTATAGACAGATGTCCGTGGGATCGCCGGGGCTGTGATGGGCCCTACACAGGGGTCTGTCCATTGCAGAAGCAGGCCCAAGAAGCTGGGGCTCTGAATGCGCCTGCTGTACCTGTTTCTGCCACACCACATGTGCGCCCCCGCAACACGGCCAGTCGCCCATGCCCGTCGAGTCCAGGATCAGGGGCACTGGCAACAGTGTTGGGGCAATGTCCGGTGGAGGTGTGCAGCAGTAGCTTCCTGCTGCCTGTCCATAGTGGATGTGAATGCTACAATCATCCTGAAGATCCACATTTTGATGGAAGTGTACAACCGGCGAAGGTCCTCTAGATGCTTCCAAGGTACAGCCAGTTGTTTTCCTTCTGGTGGGACACCCTGAGCCTTTTTGGCAACAAACTGGGGATGGAGAGGTTAACGAAGGGGAGGGGACAATCACAGAGGGGCCTGAGGAGGAAACAGGGTCCGGAACTCGATCCTCTGCGCCCCGTAAGCTGAGGTCCGTTTTGGGAAAGAGGAAAGACTGGTGCTGTACCTGGCACCCAGTAGAGTCTTTATCTTTAGTGACATTACATGGGCCAGAGAAAGAGGCCCCTTGATCCTCATCAGAGCCCCGACTGGGCCCTTGACTGAGCTCCTCGTCCTCATAATAGTGGTGTCTATGTCTGTGATAGTGGACATGACTGAACACTGCCACCTGCTGCTGCTGTTGTTCCGAGCAAATCCCACCTGCTTCGCCAACAGTTCCACCCCCTGTGCGGTTCACCACTGAGTCCAGGGAGCGAGGCCTTTGAGCGGCCTCCATGCTCCCTGTGCGCTGGGCTTTGCCCGGCCCATGATAGATAAACGGGTCATAGTCGCTGCTGAGCGAGCTTCGAAAAGTCGACCAGCTGCCGTGAACACCCTGCAGGCTAATGTCAGTACAGTTCAGTACCGAGTCGCTGGATGAGCCATGGCACGATCCCGAGCTTGAGTCACTGGCAGGCCCGTCGGCAAGGTAACCGCTACGCTCCGTGTGATAACTGCCTCCCGAGCAGCTGCCATCGTCCTGGTGACCATGCGAACCTCCGCAACGTGGCGGGTGATGATGAGCGGTGTGGTTTGTGGGCGATGCCACGTGATGCAACCGGGAACCTCCTCTGGGACAACGGTGGCAGGAACGTCTAGGGGTGGCATAATGATGCCCTAGAGTTTGACACCCGTGCCCACCTGTTCTATGCATTCGACTGTGATCTGGCGCCAGGTGATATGCGCAGCTAGCTCCTAACGGTCTGCTGGGAAAGCAACGAAGGTTGCGGGGATGAAGAGGGGGCGAGTTACCATAGTGTCCCATTTGAGGTAAAGGTCCAGTGGGGATGTGGGGGTAGTGATGACGCAGGGAGACGGGGACATGGTGCTGGGGGTAAGGATTTGAATAGTGTTGGGGAAGGAGGAAGGCCTGACTGTGCTCTTGTGGAGGGGGTGGCAGTCGGCTCCTTTGGGGTTGACGGGATGCCAGCTCTGAACCTGAAAGAGGACGAATAAAGAGGCTGAAATTGATTTTCTTTTCATTTGAATAACATATTCAACATGCTTAGTATCAAATTTGATGGGAGAAACATAAAAATAGCTAGTGGCACTGATAACAACAAAGCACAAACACAAGCTTTTCCACCATCAGGTCAAACATATACCGTTGCCGTTTGTATCGATCCAGGCACGTTGGTATGGTTCCTTTGTCATTGTGGTGCTGTAAAATCAGGATTTGAATGTTCCCACGTTACTACAGCCGAACCACCAGGACATTTCTCAGTCCTTAGTATGGTTAGGTAACCATGATGAGAATTCCAGGCCAGGAATGGTTAGTAATTGTACATTACCAAACTGCTAATGCTCCTGGAAGCGTTACTCACCGGGCTCAGAACCATTCAGCCAGATGGTGGAAAAGAGGCTATAGTTGCAGAGTGTATCAATCCCTAAAGACTAGATCTGGACTTATACAAAGTATAGCAGTGCTTACAAAGCAGCAAAGACATATGTTAAAATTTTTAGTACGCTCAGCACACTTCTAGTTTTCAGTCGACTGTGCACAAGAGTTTAAGGCCTGAGACTGAAATTATCTGCAAAATCAAGTTTGAATTGAATTGGATCAAAAAAATATCAAAATGAATTTCAATGCCTTACAAGCACTGTGACTCTACTGCTCTTAACAGAGAAATCAATATGTACCCTGAGGCTGTTTACCCATGATGTTGTGCATGCACAGTGGGCAGGTGCGGTGCTGCAGGAGCCAGGGGTCGACACACTCCTTATGAAACTCATGAGCACAAGAGATGATTCTCAAGTCCTGCCAGAGAAAGACAGATGAATTGAGAAGATCTGAAACATGCCATTGCCATACCTCCAAACTATACAGGTTTTTAAGCTGGTCTCCAAGCTGGGCCAAGCAAAAAGGTGCCCCCAAACCCCTCTAAAACCAGCCAAAAGACCAGCTTGGGAGACCAGCTAAAACCAGTAACCCATACTAAATTGGTTTAAGGTGTGTTTCTTCAGCAGGGTGGACCTTCTCCTGTCTGTTTGACAGTCTCTCTTGTTCATCTTGAAAATATCTTTACAATTTGGCCACTCAATGCATCTGACAGCATTTCTCTCCTCGTACCTGGCCGTCAAGGAATTCCTCGAGGCAGATGGCACAGATTGGGCTTGAGTTGGAGCTGCTGTTTGAGCCCGGGGCTGTGCGAGAACGCTGAGACCCAGAGCATCCCTGAGAGCTGTATGTCCGTGTCTCCAACCTGCTGATTACACGCATCGTCTGCTGGTGCATGGAGTCCTGCGAGGCAAGAAAACACAAATTTGAGATCCCTAGCATGATGTCATCCCTTTTGATCATAAAGATGTAGATGATCAACATCTCGAGAACAGGAGGAACGTACTGAATGGAGAATTAATGGACCAAACCAACAACTATTTTTACGCTTAGGCTGCATTGGTACAGTGAGTGTGTTGTGTTTTCTTACCCAGGTTCTGTTGGACCGACAGCGGAAGCGTAAAGCAAAGATCATGATGATGGCCACCACGGCCAAAGCCACAGTCAAGAGGATGCCAACATCATAGTGAGGCTGCATACAGAAGATATGAAGCTTAATAAGATACCCTAAAACCACAAACAAATGCATTTGACCCAAACTAACTTTTGTGATAAAAAGTATTTTCAGCCCGTTTATGTTGCATTTTATTTACCACCGAAGCACGTCAAGTCTTAACTATCAATCCGCTTTTCCCGTGGCGTTCAAAGTGATGCTTGACGCTGGCGCTCTGACGCGAATCATGAACGCAGCTTCACGATTGCTGTAACAAAGTGGATAGCCACAGTCTACCGGCAGATTCATATTGTGAATATGAGAGTTTAAGTGCTTTAATGCCTATTGCAATTAATACTAAACCAACTGGGACTAAAGCCATCTTTACACAGTAAAGGTGTCACAGCAGCCGCATTTTCACAGAGCAGGAATAAACGTATTTACACGCATAAACACAGCAGTTGCAAATGCATAAATAATGTTATGAGATGAATATTTAAAATATTAAATTATGATATATGTATATTGAATATAGATATATGAAATGAATGAACATTTTAACAAATACTCAACCTGGGGGTCTGAGTAGCTCAGCAAGTTAAGACGCTGATTATCACCCCTGGAGTCATGAGTTTGAATCCAAGACATGCTGAGTGACTCAGCAATAAACAATGCTGCAGCGCTATGTCTCCTAGCAACCCAACTGAGAAACAATGCTGCAGCGCTATGTCTCCTAGCAACCCAACTGAGAAACAATGCTGCAGCGCTATGTCTCCTAGCAACCCAACTGAGAAACAATGCTGCAGCACTATGTCTCCTAGCAACCCAACTGAGAAACAATGCTGCAGCGCTATGTCTCCTAGCAACCCAACTGAGAAACAATGCTGCAGCGCTATGTCTCCTAGCAACCCAACTGAGAAACAATGCTGCAGCGCTATGTCTCCTAGCAACCAACTGATAAACAATGCTGCAGCGCTGTCTCCTAGCAACCCAACTGAGAAACAATGCTGCAGCGCTATGTCTCCTAGCAACCCAACTGAGAAACAATGCTGCAGCGCTATGTCTCCTAGCAACCCAACTGAGAAACAATGCTGCAGCGCTATGTCTCCTAGCAACCCAACTGAGAAACAATGCTGCAGCGCTATGTCTCCTAGCAACCTAACTGAGAAACAATGCTGCAGCGCTATGTCTCCTAGCAACCAACTGATAAACGATGCTGCAGCGCTGTCTCCTAGCAACCCAACTGAGAAACAATGCTGCAGCGCTATGTCTCCTAGCAACCCAACTGAGAAACAATGCTGCAGCGCTATGTCTCCTAGCAACCCAACTGAGAAACAATGCTGCAGCGCTATGTCTCCTAGCAACCAACTGATAAACAATGCTGCAGCGCTATGTCTCCTAGCAACCCAACTGAGAAACAATGCTGCAGCGCTATGTCTCCTAGCAACCAACTGATAAACAATGCTGCAGCGCTATGTCACCTAGCAACCCAACTGAGAAACAATGCTGTGGCGCTATGTCTCCTAGCAACCAACTGATAAACAATGCTGCGGCACTATGTCTCCTAGCAACCCAACTGATAAACAATGCTGCGGCGCTATGTCTCCTAGCAACCCAACTGAGAAACAATGCTGCGGCGCTATGTCTCCTAGCAACCCAACTGAGAAACAATGCTGCAGTGCTATGTCTCCTAGCAACCCAACTGAGAAACACTGCTGCAGCGCTATGTCTCCTAGCAACCCAACTGAGAAACAATGCTGCTGCGCTATGTCTCCTAGCAACCCAACTGAGAAACAATGCTGCAGCGCTATGTCTCCTAGCAACCCAACTGAGAAACAATGCTGCAGCGCTATGTTTCCTAGCAACCCAACTGAGAAACAATGCTGCAGCGCTGTCTCCTAGCAACTCAACTGATAAACAATGCTGCGGCGCTATGTCTCCTAGCAACCCAACTGAGAAACAATGCTGTGGCGCTATGTCTCCTAGCAACCCAACTGAGAAACAATGCTGCGGCGCTATGTCTCCTAGCAACCAACTGATATACAATGCTGCGGTGCTAAGTCTCCTAGCAACCCAACTGATAAACAATGCTGCGGCGCTATGTCTCCTAGCAACCCAACTGAGAAACAATGCTGCGGCGCTATGTCTCCTAGCAACCCAACTGAGAAACAATGCTGCAGCGCTATGTCTCCTAGCAACCCAACTGAGAAACAATGCTGCAGCGCTATGTCTCCTAGCAACCCAACTGATAAACAATGCTGCAGCGCTATGTCTCCTAGCAACCCAAATGAGAAACAATGCTGCAGCGCTATGTCTCCTAGCAACCCAACTGAGAAACAATGCTGCAGCGCTATGTCTCCTAGCAACCCAACTGAGAAACAATGCTGCGGCGCTATGTCTCCTAGCAACCCAACTGAGAAACAATGCTGCAGCGCTATGTCTCCTAGCAACCCAACTGAGAAACAATGCTGCGGCGCTAGTATAATTTATATGTTATTTATGTCGAAGAACAAAACGCCCACGTATCATCAAGTTATGTGAGACTATATAAGTTAATATAGGAAATTTGGAGAATCCCGAGGGAACCCATGGCGAATTAGACTTCCGGGTTTGTCTACAAATTGACGTCACGGCTGAACAGCTCTTTTAAAATTATGTAAACATGTAAAGACGATTTTTTTCGGCAAAGCGAACCTGACAGCCCTGAATATATAATCATTATTGTAGGAATAATGTACTGAAGGTTTTTGTTTTATGTACTGGCCCAATAACGCTATTTTGTTTATTTCTAACGAACCATTAAACGTAAAATCCTCAGTCGTGAACCTTCAATTAGCTTTAGCTCCAGAAGTTTTGCGAATAAAAAAACGAAAACTATCGTGACCGTAATTTTGCAAGTTTAAACGCAGTGTAAAAAAAGGTTATACGCCACTTTAGACAAATTTAAAATAGATTAATATCAATTTATATAACATGATGAAATATTGACCAAATAAAAAAAAAAATGAAAAAATTAAGACTAAAATAATTTTTTTCTTTTTCTTTAATTAACAGTGGTACAACGTGATCTTGGTTAACCCTATCTCAAAAATCTTGATAAAAGTTATCAAGCATGTATCACAGTGTGACAGAAATGTTTGTGTATCCACCCATTTAGGAGTCTCCATCATGATGTCGATGAGCACCCTGGCTTCCTCATTCTTATTGACGAGTCCCATTAGCTCATTAGCATCTGATGACTTCACCAGCACGACAGGCCGTGGCAACGAACCAGAATCCCGCAGCTGAGAGAGTGAAAGCGTGTTAATGGACAATATGAGTCTCATTCAAATGAATATTATCAAATGTATCCATTTATCACTTCTAGAATGTTCTAGAGTTGTAGACAAAATGAAAACATTCTAATAATGTTTCCACACACACACACACACACACACACACACACACACACACACACACACACACACACTGACCTCATGAGCAGCACTGGCATCATCTGTGATATCAAAGATGACGGCCTGAGCACCTCGCTGAAGAGCCAACCGAGCCTGAGAGAGAGAGGGGGAGAAAGAGAGATTTAGTTGTGGTGTAAACATCACCAATGCCAGCAGATGGCAGCCATATCAAGAGTTTGGAGTCGTTCTGGTCCATCATTATGTAATCCAGTGTCAGGTGCTGTGACAAATGAACTTTTAAAAAGTACAAATAATCCATGTAGTCCCTTAATTAATATAAGCTCATAAAAACGGCATCATTATAATTCTAACACAATTCCAGTTTAAAATAGTTTAAGCATGTCACACCGCTTCAAATGTCAAACTATACAAAGACACGCTACTGTACACAGAACTAGGTCAAAAAAACACACGCATTATCTTGATTTATTGTCAGCCAGAAGCTTCTAAAGGCTTCAGATCACACTTCACAACTTCAAACAACAGAAACGGAGTTTATACACTACAAAAACATTAGCGCTTCCTTCCTCTGTGTAAGACTGTAGATAGACGTACTTCTTGTGATAGCTCCCAAGTGTGTGTGTGTGTGTGTGTGTGTGTGTGTGTGTGTGTCGCGCGCGCGCTGGCATGGAAGTGCATTGAAAGGGAATTCCACACAGACAATGACCAATAATTCACTAAAGGTCTATTTCCTGCCAAACTGCCTAGAGTTCACAGTTCAAAGGTTAAAGTATGAGTTGCTGGAAAACATACTGCTGTGTTTAACACAATGACTGTGTGTGTGTGTAACTCGTTATCAGAGAGATGGTAAAGTGATTAAAGGTGCTGTAAGTGATTTTAGCCGTTCTACTTCGGCTTTGAGACCGACATCATGCAGAAACGATTGTTAAAACAACAGCAGCAAAACAGCGCCCTCAAATGGCAACTGTTATGAACAACATGGCATAAAAACGGCATTAAGCCTCAATAATTCGCTGCAACCACAATACTATGAGAACGCACAAAATGATTGACAGGTCGAATATCTTTCAGGGGTGGGGAACATTTTTGCAAACCTTTCCATGAAAATCTTTAGGCCCAAAGTATATTTCGGTCAGACGCGAACGCAAATCTCGTCATCATGCAGCGTGTGCGAGCATCGAACGCACGCAGCTCGATTTTTCTAAATGCAGAATGTGCTCTCCCCTGGAGTTTTTTTGCACTAATTAGTGGGTCCACAAGGTGGCAACACTTACATTTTGAGCCGCTGCTGTCACTAATAAACGCTAATAAATGCAATCGGCACTAAACATCAGGAAATGAAGGTCAAAACAACAACAGTAGATGTGCGAGACAAGAGTGTGCATGTGAGGAGGAAATAACTGCATTTGATTAACTCAAATCTGAAGGAATATAAAGACATCTTTATGGTCTAAATTTCCCATATATATATATATAGTAAATTTTTAACTTTAGTGGTTTTCACAGCGGTTCTCGTTCACCCATTCACATTCACCAATGACAGCAGAGCTGCTATGTAAGGTGCTAGCCTGCTATTGGGAGCAACTTGGGGTTCAGTGTCTTGCCCAAGGACACTTCGGCATGTGGAGTCGTGTGGGCCGGGAATCAAACCACCAACCCTGCGATTAGTGGCCGACCCGCTCTACCAACTGAGCGATAGCCGCCCCTCTTATATACAAACAATCATGCTGACATCACAATTTATCCCTATTCTGATGGTAGATGTGAACATTAACTGAAGCTCCTGACCCGTATCTGCAAGATTTTATGCACTGCTGCCACATGATTGGCTGATTAGATAATCGCATGAATGATTGTTGGTGTCAGACGGGCTGGTTTGAGTATTTCTGGGATTTTCATGCACAACAGTCTCTAGAATTTACTCCGAATGGCGCCAACTTCATCTTTTCATTTTGTACACATCTTAGGTTTTGTGTCGATGAAGGGGTAATCGAGCCTTACTGATGGTGCTGTGGGTTACTTATGGCCAAAAAAAGTTGGGAAACATTGGGTTAAATTTTGGTTTGTAATGCAAAATGTGCCTCTGGTGCATGTGACACTACAGTCGTAAACAGTTACAGGTGAGCGTGGTTCAAGATTGAGTGATGAGTCAGCGGTGTCGCCGGCGGGCTCTGCGCTCTGAGCAACTATTTAATTAGCCAACTTTTCCTGCACTTTCATCTGCCACATCAAAACATTCCTGTTCTGGTCTAAATCCTGGTATTCCTGAATACTTGCGAATCCCCACCCTGAGTATTACAGCACTGTGATGATCGCACACAATTTTTGCAATTTTGATCTAATCTTATCTTTCAGTTTGGGACAAACAGATCATCATCATCATCATCATCATCATCATCATCATCATCGCTGTCGCCATTGAGAAAGAGATCCTTATGGATTTAAAATCACGAGATAGATAGATAGATAGATGGACAGATGATAGATAGATAGATGGACAGATGATAGATAGATAGATAGATAGATAGATAGATAGATAGATAGACAGATAGATAGATAGATGGACAGATGATAGATAGATAGATGGACAGATGATAGATAGATAGATAGATAGATAGATAGATAGATAGATAGATAGATAGATGGACAGATGATAGATAGATAGACAGATAGATAGATAGATAGATAGATGGACAGATGATAGATAGATAGATGGACAGATGATAGATAGATAGATAGATAGATAGATGGACAGATGATAGATAGATAGATGGACAGATGATAGATAGATAGATAGATAGACAGATAGATAGACAGATGGACAGATGATAGATAGATAGATAGATAGATAGATGGACAGATGATAGATAGATAGATAGATAGATGGACAGATGATAGATAGATAGATAGATAGATAGACAGATAGACAGATAATAGACAGACAGATGGACAGATGATAGATAGATAGATAGATAGATAGACGGACAGATAATAGATAGATAGATAGATAGATAGATAGATAGATAGATAGATAGACGGACAGATGATAGATAGATAGATAGATAGATGGATGGACAGATAATAGATGGACAGATGATAGATAGATAGATAGATAGATAGATAGATAGATAGATAGATGGACAGACGATAGATAGATAGATAGATAGATGGACAGATGATAGATAGATAGATAGACAGATAGACAGATGGACAGATGATAGATAGATGGACATGATAGATAGATAGATAGACAGATAGACAGATGGACAGATAATAGATAGACAGATGGACAGATGATAGATAGATAGATAGATGGACAGATGATAGATAGATAGATGGACAGATGATAGATAGATAGATAGATAGATAGATAGATAGATAGATAGATAGATAGACAGATGATAGATAGATAGATAGATAGATAGATAGATAGATGGACAGATGATAGATAGATAGACAGACAGACAGACGGACCGATAGATAGACAGATGATAGATAGATAGACAGATGGACAGATGATAGATAGATAGATGGACAGATGATAGATAGATAGATGGACAGACAGATAGATGGACAGATGATAGATAGACAGACAGACAGACGGACCGATAGATAGACAGATGATAGATAGAAAGATAGATGGACAGATGATAGATAGACAGACAGATGGACAGATGATAGATAGATAGACAGACAGACAGACGGACCGATAGATAGACAGATGATAGATAGAAAGATAGATGGACAGATGATAGATAGACAGACAGATGGACAGATGATAGATAGATAGACAGACAGATGGACAGATGATAGATAGATAGATGGACAGACAGATAGATGGACAGATGATAGATAGACAGACAGACAGACGGACCGATAGATAGACAGATGATAGATAGAAAGATAGATGGACAGATGATAGATAGACAGACAGATGGACAGATGATAGATAGATAGACAGACAGACAGACGGACCGATAGATAGACAGATGATAGATAGATAGATGGACAGATGATAGATAGATAGACAGACAGATGGACAGATAGATAGACAGACAGACAGACAGATGATTGATAGATAGACAGACAGATAGATGATTGATAGATAGACAGACAGATATATAGATGGAGAGAGAGATAGAGAGATATAATCACAGGGTAACCAAATCTAC
>NC_068278.1:58866248-58891248 GCF_025860055.1 Xyrauchen texanus | reverse complement strand
ACAGATACAATCACGCACAAATGCACAGACACAATCACGCACACGCACACAAGCACAGACACAATCACGCACACAAGCACAGACACAATCACGCACACATGCACAGACACAATCACGCACACATGCACAGACACAATCACGCACACATGCACAGACACAATCACGCACGCACACATGCACAGACACAATCACGCACGCACACAAGCGCAGACACAATCACGCACGCACACATGCACAGACACAATCACGCACACATGCACAGACACAATCACGCACGCACACATGCACAGACACAATCACGCACGCACACAAGCACAGACACAATCACGCACGCACACATGCACAGACACAATCACGCACACATGCACAGACACAATCACGCACACAAGCACAGACACAATCACGCACACATGCACAGACACAATCACGCACACATGCACAGACACAATCACGCACACATGCACAGACACAATCACGCACACATGCACAGACACAATCACGCACACATGCACAGACACAATCACGCACACATGCACAGACACAATCACGCACACATGCACAGACACAATCACGCACACATGCACAGACACAATCACGCACACATGCACAGACACAATCACGCACACATGCACAGACACAATCACGCACACATGCACAGACACAATCACGCACACATGCACAGACACAATCACGCACACATGCACAGACACAATCACGCACACATGCACAGACACAATCACGCACACAAGCACAGACACAATCACGCACACATGCACAGACACAATCACGCACGCACACATGCACAGACACAATCACGCACACATGCACAGACACAATCACGCACACAAGCACAGACACAATCACGCACACAAGCACAGACACAATCACGCACACGCACACAAGCACAGACACAATCACGCACACAAGCACAGACACAATCACGCTCACATGCACAGACACAATCACGCACACATGCACAGACACAATCACGCACACGCACACAAGCACAGACACAATCACGCACACATGCACAGACACAATCACGCACACATGCACAGACACAATCACGCACACATGCACAGACACAATCACGCACACAAGCACAGACACAATCACGCACACAAGCACAGACACAATCACGCACACATGCACAGACACAATCACGCACGCACACATGCACAGACAATCACGCACACAAGCACAGACACAATCACGCACGCACACATGCACAGACACAATCACGCACACATGCACAGACACAATCACGCACACAAGCACAGACAATCACGCACACAAGCACAGACACAATCACGCACACAAGCACAGACAATCACGCACACAAGCACAGACACAATCACGCACACATGCACAGACACAATCACGCACACAAGCACAGACACAATCACGCACACATGCACAGACACAATCACGCACACAAGCACAGACAATCACGCACACAAGCACAGACACAATCACGCACACAAGCACAGACACGATCACGCACACAAGCACAGACACAATCACGCACACATGCACAGACACAATCAAGCACACAAGCACAGACACAATCACGCACACAAGCACAGACACAATCACGCACACAAGCACAGACACAATCACGCACACATGCACAGACACAATCAAGCACACAAGCACAGACACAATCACGCACACATGCACAGACACAATCACGCACACAAGCACAGACAATCACGCACACAAGCACAGACACAATCACGCACACAAGCACAGACAATCACGCACACATGCACAGACACAATCACGCACACAAGCACAGACACAATCACGCACACAAGCACAGACACGATCACGCACACATGCACAGACACGATCACGCACACATGCACAGACACAATCACGCACACATGCACAGACACAATCACGCACACATGCACAGACACAATCACGCACACATGCACAGACACAATCACGCACACAAGCACAGACAATCACGCACACAAGCACAGACACAATCACGCACACAAGCACAGACACAATCACGCACACAAGCACAGACAATCACGCACACAAGCACAGACACAATCACGCACACATGCACAGACACAATCACGCACACAAGCACAGACACGATCACGCACACATGCACAGACACAATCACGCACACAAGCACAGACACAATCACGCACACAAGCACAGACACAATCACGCACACATGCACAGACACGATCACGCACACATGCACAGACACAATCACGCACACAAGCACAGACACAATCACGCACACATGCACAGACACAATCACGCACACATGCACAGACACAATCACGCACACAAGCACAGACACAATCACGCACACAAGCACAGACACAATCACGCACACAAGCACAGACACAATCACGCACACAAGCACAGACAATCACGCACACAAGCACAGACACAATCACGCACACATGCACAGACACAATCACGCACACATGCACAGACACGATCACGCACACATGCACAGACACAATCACGCACACAAGCACAGACACAATCACGCACACATGCACAGACACAATCACGCACACATGCACAGACACAATCACGCACACATGCACAGACACAATCACGCACACATGCACAGACACAATCACGCACACATGCACAGACACAATCACGCACACATGCACAGACACAATCACGCACACATGCACAGACACAATCACGCACACATGCACAGACACAATCACGCACACATGCACAGACACAATCACGCACACATGCACAGACACAATCACGCACACATGCACAGACACAATCACGCACACATGCACAGACACAATCACGCACACATGCACAGACACAATCACGCACACATGCACAGACACAATCACGCACACATGCACAGACACAATCACGCACACATGCACAGACACAATCACGCACACATGCACAGACACAATCACGCACACATGCACAGACACAATCACGCACACATGCACAGACACAATCACGCACACATGCACAGACACAATCACGCACACATGCACAGACACAATCACGCACACATGCACAGACACAATCACGCACACAAGCACAGACACAATCACGCACACATGCACAGACACAATCACGCACACATGCACAGACACAATCACGCACACATGCACAGACACAATCACGCACACATAGCACAGACACAATCACGCACACATGCACAGACACAATCACGCACACATGCACAGACACAATCACGCACACAATGCACAGACACAATCACGCACACATGCACAGACACAATCACGCATCACAAGCACAGACACAATCACGCACACATGCACAGACACAATCACGCACACATGCACAGACACAATCACGCACACATGCACAGACACAATCACGCACACAAGCACAGACACAATCACGCATACATGCACAGACACAATCACGCACACATGCACAGACACAATCACGCACACATGCACAGACACAATCACGCATACATGCACAGACACAATCACGCATCACATGCACAGACACAATCACGCACACACATGCACAGACACAATCACGCATCACACATGCACAGACACAATCACGCACACATGCACAGACACAATCACGCACACATGCACAGACACAATCACGCACACATGCACAGACACAATCACGCACACATGCACAGACACAATCACGCACACATGCACAGACACAATCACGCATCACATGCACAGACACAATCACGCACACATGCACAGACACAATCACGCATACGCACACATGCACAGACACAATCACGCACACATGCACAGACACAATCACGCACACATGCACAGACACAATCACGCATCACACATGCACAGACACAATCACGCACGCACACATGCACAGACACAATCACGCACACATGCACAGACACAATCACGCACACATGCACAGACACAATCACGCACACATGCACAGACACAATCACGCACGCACACATGCACAGACACAATCACGCACACATGCACAGACACAATCACGCACACAAGCACAGACACAATCACGCACACAAGCACAGACACAATCACGCACACATGCACAGACACAATCACGCACACGCACACAAGCACAGACACAATCACGCACACATGCACAGACACAATCACGCACACATGCACAGACACAATCACGCACACATGCACAGACACAATCACGCACACATGCACAGACACAATCACGCGCACACATGCACAGACACAATCACGCACACATGCACAGACACAATCACGCACGCACACATGCACAGACACAATCACGCACACATGCACAGACACAATCACGCGCACACATGCACAGACACAATCACGCACACATGCACAGACACAATCACGCACACATGCACAGACACAATCACGCACACATGCACAGACACAATCACGCACACATGCACAGACACAATCACGCACACATGCACAGACACAATCACGCACACATGCACAGACACAATCACGCACACATGCACAGACACAATCACGCACACATGCACAGACACAATCACGCACACATGCACAGACACAATCACGCACACATGCACAGACACAATCACGCACACATGCACAGACACAATCACGCACACATGCACAGACACAATCACGCACGCACACATGCACAGACACAATCACGCACACATGCACAGACACAATCACGCACACGCACACATGCACAGACACAATCACGCACACATGCACAGACACAATCACGCACACATGCACAGACACAATCACGCACACATGCACAGACACAATCACGCACACATGCACAGACACAATCACACACACATGCACAGACACAATCACGCACACGCACACAAGCACAGACACAATCACGCACACATGCACAGACACAATCACGCACACATGCACAGACACAATCACTCAGGCACGCACACGCATGGACGCACACATGCACAGACACAATCACGCACACATGCACAGACACAATCACGCACACATGCACAGACACAATCACTCAGGCACGCACACGCATGGACGCACACATGCACAGACTTTCATTCCTTTTCAGTCTATGTTTCAATTTTTAAAAGCAAACAGGATTAGATGTGGGCAATAGGGTGGTGTTTTACTGAAAAGAGGGGCATCTCCGAGAAATGTTCACTATTAAGAGAGCATGTCGAGGCATGGGTCTGTCTGCTCTGACTTATGTTCCCACAAAAGACACGCTTAAACACCCGCTCCATTCATTCGATATGAAAACAGCGTTTTGTGGATTAAAGCCCTTTACTGGTATTGAAATAACAGGCATTTCCTTCTTTTCGGAGGAGCACGCTCGTAATCACAATGCGTTGGATTCTGCAGCTTTTACCTTTGATGGTTTGGTGCAGACCTTCGAAACCGAGACGCAGGGGATGTTTGGATTGTGTGGGAGACTATGAGGAGCTTTAGGTAAATATTTGGAACTCTTTTCATTCCGAGACAAGCGTTGCTGGACGAGCCCAGACTGGGACGCTTTATGAAAGCGGCATACGTTATCCGCAGTACCACCAGGAATGTGAGGAAGTGTGTTTGTGAAGACCTCTCTTGATACCAGCTATGTGGCATCTTTCAGCAGGAATGACGCTTTTAAACCAGGCAACAAGTGATTTAGATCTGGGCTCTGTGGGACCATCCCATCTGTTGCAGGACTCCTTGTTCTTCTACTCTATTTTCAAATAAAAAAATGTAAAAAAGTGGGGTGTTTATTTTATTTATTTATAATTTTATAAATTTTTCCCCCTGTGAGCAAATAAATGAACCGCGGGCCACCAGAAAGAATTTAGTAACTAGTGGCCCGGTAGCGGACCACTGTCGGAAAAGTAGCGGCTGTCGCTAGTGGTCCGCTGGAAAAACGATGAGCAAAACGCCGGCGAACCGAAGGCTGTGTCCGCCAGTGGGCCGCCGCCAGCTGTGCCACCAGTGGTCCACTACTTTACCCGCCGGCTATATGCTAGCTGGGCCGCCTTAAAAGGTAGCTGCCTATATACATCCTACACATCGAGGCAGCAACCTAATGTTTGGAACAAAAATTCTGTCGCTCTCTAATCCCAGAATGAGAGCGCTGTGACAGCAATATCTGAAATTTCTCACGTCCAGCGCCAGAATCTTGAGGAAAAGGCCCAAAGACCCAGTCTCTTTGAGATCGCTCTTTTCATCTCAGGCTCCGCTGTGGGGATGTCAAGCTAATCCAGCTAATATACAACGTTTGTGCCATGAGAACATGAGTTGCTGTTGCTGCCAACATTCTGCCTGGCACCTCCAAACCTCTCTCTCTCTCTCTCTCTCTCTCTCTCTCTCTCTCTAGAAGAGAGATCTGATGACGAACAAACGTGCCAAAAATGAGGACAAACATCTTTCTCTCTCTCTAGGTCAACGATATTGAGTAAGCTACATTTGCTAGTCAAGCTACAAGTTGATGCTGCTACAAGTTAAACTACATGTCACTAACAAAAACATTAAACCAGCATAAGCTGCTTTGCAGGTCTTCGCCGGTTTATCCCTCAGAGGCCCAGAGTAGCAGAATTTCAACAATTGTTTAAAGCAAATGAACATAAATAAATGATGTTTGGGGAGCGTGGCAGCGGCCTCCCCTTTGTTGCCCCCCTCTGTAGAAATCAGAGCAATCACAGACGGAACAGTGTGTTTATTGAACGCAACTCATTTTCTCACTGTGCATATGCGGGATAAATACACAACCGTATACGCAGAGCAAAGTTACGTTATAAACCGTTTCCAGACGTCTGTGATGAGGAGGAGGAGTGCGGGAACCGGCTGAGCGGTCAACAAAGTTTAATGGACCACATAAACTTAAACCAACATAAAACATAAGGACACACACACACACACACACACACACACACACACACACACACAAAATGCAGCCACGTGCATCTCTCTCTCTTTCCGGCGCCACCGGCTGCCCTTTATCTCACTCTCCCACTGATCAGCTGATTCAGTGCCGGCCGCGCTCCATCACGGCCCGGCCACGCCCTCCTCCTCATCACACTGTCATTACTAGTTCTAAAGTGACGTTTTCTAATTAGTAACAGAGGATTGGACACATCTTTTGATCTAGCAATGGTGGATCTCATTCAGTGGCGTAAAGAAGTAGTTCCACGCACAAATGTATAAATCTAAAATTTATATATACACTCACTGAGAACTTTATTAGGAACACCTGTACACCTAACTATTCCTGTGATTACCTAATTAGCCAATCGTGTGGCAGCAGTGCAGTGCATATAATCATGGAGCTTCAGTTAATGTTCACATCAACCATCAGAATAGGGAAACATTTTGATCTTAGTGATTTGGAGCGTGACATGATTGTTGGTGTCAGACGGGCTGGTTTGAGTTTTGAGTTTACTCATAATGGTGCCAAAAACAAAAGCATCCAGTGAGCGGCAGTTCTGTGCCTTGATGATGAGAGAGGTCAACGGAGAATGGCCAGACTGGATTGAGCTGACAGAAAGGCTACGGTAACTCAGATAACCACTCTGTACAATTGTGCAGAGCAGAAAAGCATCTCAGGTATGCATAACACGTCAACAAAAGTAGAAGACCACGTTGGGCACTTTATTAAGACCATAGCGTTCCTAATAATGTGCACAGTAAGTGTACATATATACATATACATATACACATACATATATGTATATATAAGGGCTGTCGATTTAACTAGAAAACTAAAATAACACGTTAAAAGAAGTTACGCAATTAATCGCAATGCCCCCGTATAAGGAAGATTTCTGATAAATGCAAGCTTGTAGTACCACCTCTTTACTCCAGAGGGCAGTAAGTGAAACTTCAGCTGTGTGTAGTGGACTTAAAGGTGCAATATGTAACAGTCTTCATGTAATATTTGCCTCTTTTTGCCAATGTGTGAACGGCTTGTAACGCAACTTAAAAAATTAGCCCTTCCCGGACTTCCTAGGTTGCCTATTAAAGCCAGTTGACTGATTTTCATGGGTTGGGAGCGTGTCGCTTTTGCAGGGAAAATCCAAAGGAAAATACGTTTATGCTACCTCATCTGTCAGCATGATGCTGGTGAATCACGTTCAGCCTCTTTGTACGTTACGTCATTGTTTTGGTCGATGCTCACGTCCATATGGAGTGTGTGCGCGAGCAACAGGTAGCTGCTGCAGTTCACTTAACGGCCACAGGTGTCACTAATAACAAGGGTTTCTGAATCGTACATACTGCAAGGGGGAAGAGGGGTAGAATAACACTTTCAAAAGTCTTACTTTGTCCAGTAGGGGCTGACACTGCGGCACTTTGCTCTCGGGACTCTCCAGTTTGACGATGCTGATGAAGATGGTATCCTGAGGCTCGTCCTCACTGGTGTTGCACAGAGACAACGGGTGAGACTGCAGAGAGACCGGAAGAGACAATCAAGAATACATACACACTAGAAAATGCAAACATTGACACAGCTCATGAGGGTTTGGAAAAAAAAAAAACATACTCAATACTGTACCTCCATTCCATGCGCTCTCTTCTCATATAATCAAACCATTTGCACTCAAATCAATATTTCCATCCAGTTATTCATTTGTTAAGTAAAGATAATGTACTGATAGATGATAAACCGTTTTGGCACTGTGTGGTGCAGCACACGGCCTGTAACTTTAGTATTTGATCCTTCTTTGATGTTGAAGGTGATGCACAACCTTTTCTGTGCCTGTGGGTGTGCATTTGACTAATAGTTCCCTTATCAAAAAAGTCAAAAAGCGAAGTGTGTGACAGAGAGTGACCTTATCAGCTTGCCTCGTGAATATTAATTAGCTGATGCAAAACACCCCAAATCCACCACTGGTGTAAAGAATTCTGCGGGACTCGCTGTCCCTTTTTCTCAACCATCCGAGCGGAAATCCCAACATGAAACTGAGCCGATGACATCAGCAGCTGGCACATCAGCAGAGATGATGACATCATTCAGACACTCTGGCTGCTGCGTGTCAATCAAAACCACACACGATTGGGCGAGGGAAAGTAGTGGAGAAGAACGGATATGCGAGTAGTATTTTTAATGGCCGTCATTTCCAATCAGGGCAAATTATGCAATTCATTGTCTGTATTTAGAAAACATAGCCATAGCCCGAAAATAGCCTTAGCAAGACAAAGGTGGTAATTATATTCCAAAAAGCGTCATAAAAATGTCATTTCTATCAGCATCATTTCCACCACAGAATTCTATTAAGAGAATATTCAATTTAAGCTCAATTAACCAGATTTGATGCATAACCTCATGCGACACAGCCCGAATACAGTTCACAAGTCTCTACACTGTCGTTTGAGTGTTAAACTTCTGCCGCACCGAGTCACGTGACACAACATCATGACGTTGATTTCCTTGAAGCGCTTCTACGGGTGCAGAGACATCAAAGGTGCCTCTGGTAAGAAATCTCTTCAAGTGTTTTAATTGAAACCTGTTTGGTTGTAAAGAGTAGAGTCTCTAGTTTCGTTTGATATGCCGCTATAAAAAATTAATTTATTTTTTGCGCATCAGCGCGCTGATAAACATGCCGTCCACATACGTGGATTTTGGGACATTATTCCCTCAAAAAATGTATTCATCCAAAAGGTGAAAAATGTGTCTTTCAGAGGCTTTCTATGGAGTTAGGATGATAATAAGCTGCATTTCAAACTGTTCTGAGACCAGTGCAGACAGACAGCACACTGGAGGTTAAGTCATGCACTAAATAGGGAGCAAGGGATCATCCTATAGCTCTCCTATAACTGTTCTGAGACCAGTGCAGACAGACAGCACACTGGAGGTTAAGTCATGCACTAAATAGGGAGCAAGGGAGCATCCTATAGCTCTCCTATAACTGTTCTGAGACCAGTGCAGACAGACAGCACACTGGAGGTTAAGTCATGCACTAAATAGGGAGCAAGGGAGCATCCTATAACTCTCCTATAACTGTTCTGAGACCAGTGCAGACAGACAGCACACTGGAGGTTCAGTCATGCACTAAATAGGGAGCAAGGGATCATCCTATAGCTCTCCTATAACTGTTCTGAGACCAGTGCAGACAGACAGCACACTGGAGGTTAAGTCATGCACTAAATAGGGAGCAAGGGAGCATCCTATAGCTCTCCTATAACTGTTCTGAGACCAGTGCAGACAGACAGCACACTAAAGGTTCAGTCATGCACTAAAGCATGGGTATCACTGGGTATCTAGTATAGTATTGGCGCTGACTACCAGTCGTGAGTGAGTGACTCCAGCCAGGTCTCCTAAAGAACCAAATTGGACCGGTTGCTAGAAGGGCTGAACTGGGAAGAGAAATCGGCCCGGGATTTTACATGGTAACTGGCCCAAAACTTGTTGAGAGTGGGACGGTGTGTTCGCTGTCCTTTTCTGCATATCGCGGCGCCATTTTGTAGTCCGTTCTTCATAACGCGGCAGCTGGTTTTTGCTGGTTATCGTGGCCCATTTGGCACGTTTCGCGGCTGACCTACCACCCGCTCGGTTCTCCCGGTGGCCAGTCCGCCCCTGATTGGCCCTGGGAATATGCCCGGAAAATGCCCAGAATACCGGTCCAGCCCTGGTTGCTAGGGAGGGTAGAGCCACATGGGGTAACCTCCTCGTGGTCGCTATAATGTGGTTCTCGCTCTCGGTGGGGCGTGTGGCGAGTTGTGCGTGGATGCCGCGAAGAATAGCGCAAGCCTCCACACGTGCTACATCTCCACGGTAACGCACTCAATGTGTCACGTGATAAGATGCCCGGATTGACGGTCTCAGACACGGAGGCAACTGAGATTCGTCCTCCGCCACCCGGATTGAGGCGAGTCACTACGCCACCACGTGGACTTAAGAGCGCATTGGGAATTGGGCGTTACAAATTGGGAGAAAACAAAAAAACAATGGAAGTGAATGGGGTACATTTTTGTTGGAGTTGAGAGAATTTCATGCATGTTAAACAGCATCTGTTACCCATACATCAGTACTAACATAACTCTTCACTGTGGTTGACTCTGTTATAGACAGTCATCAAATTCTACGCAACTGTTTTTGTACCAGCCTAAGAGGATATGTGGCCCTTTAACCAAAATAAAGTGGAAAATTAAGAAAGACATCTTAACGGCTGGATCCCGAGTGCCTCTATAATCCCACAAAACCTCCTCTCACGAATCCTCACAAGAAGAGCCATTTTCATGATTCTCAGCGGCCCCCAGGCCATACTGCTAGTAAAACCAGCTCAAACTTCTGAAGCCACGGTTCGGCGTATGGCATGAAGCTAATCATTATCTCTGCCCTGCATATACCAGCTTGATTTACCATGAAGACACAAGTCTTACGCAGCCTATCATCACCGCTAGGTATTTTTGCCTCACAAAGACTCAGGAATCTAAAAACGACATCGGTTCCGACCCCAAGAGACACTCCATTTGGCTTTTCGAAGCCCGACGACCATACACTAATCAAACGGTGGCACGCACAGATAATTGACAATTGTCCGAGCTGTCCGTTATGTCTCCCACAGAACGGTTTGGGACAAGATGTCCTTTCTACAGCTTTGTAATGCCATATAAAGAAATTCCAGCGCCATCTCCTCAACCACAGCCGAACTGCTAAAAATACTTGTAAATCGAGCAGACTTAAAACAAACGATGGAGAGCAGAGATAATAAACAGTTTATTGTGGAACTGCTTTCTTCTTCTGCCAGTAACAGTTTGTTCATGTGCTGCCAGTCCGGTTTAAGCGTGCGAGTCTCTCGCTTCAGATTTTCTTCCTCTATACATCACATCAACCCTTCAATTTACATTAGTTCAAAGCTGCATTACAAACAGAGGGCTTTCTCACAGGCTTTGCACTACGGAAATGTCTTAATTTTAAGGAAATAGTTCAAATAGTTAAATAGATTTTAATGCACATTTATTTGGCCACTATGTTTCCTAAAGAGCATTTCAATAAAGATAACAGAGGTGATTGGGTTATACTCCAAAAACCTGCAATTAGCATTTTCGAGCCATGAGCTCTCTGCCGGCCCCTTGAATATTGGATTTTTGGGAGGCTCTGTAGCACATGCCTTTTCACCTACAGTCACCAAACTTTGTACACATATAGATCTCATCAAGATGGACAACTTTCACACTTATAGTCATAGGCTCCGCCCAACAGGAAGTCTGCCATGTTGCATTGTTTGAAAAATGTATGCTCTGGAATTTGAAATACTCCTCCTAGGGGATTTATGTGACAGGCAACAAACGTGGGCAACGTCAAGCCAAAACATTGAAGATGCTGAATTGTGAACGGTTGTTTGATGTCTCAAATGGTGTCTCCATGGCGACGCGATATAGAAGCAAAAATAGGATAAACAACGGTCTCATATCTTCTGTGCGCATCGTGTGATTTACATAAAAATTGACCCGTATGTTTGGACTTGAGGGCTGATCACATTGATGTATCTACTGTGGCTCATGGTCGTAGCGCCACCAACTGGCAGCAAGAAGTGTGGCCCTTACAACAGTCTTTGAATGTAGGTTAATAATGCTTTTTATTACTGTTGTATATGTGCATCTGTTGTATTGGTGCATTTGAATTAAAATGATTAAATATCACTCTCCTTTGTTTTAGTTAATGCTCACTAGGGGTCTAAATACAAATATTATTGACTTTTAATTAAATTATTTATTTTAAGGCACAATTTACAATCAAACCACACTATTATTACTATATTACAGCTTCTTTTTCTGCTAAAGCTGCTTTAAAATGACATGTGTTGTGAAAAGTGCTGTAGGCCTACAAATACAAATGAGTTAACATAATGAAGAAAAAAAACAAACTTGTTATTTAAACTAGATTTTTATTTTATGCATTACATATTTTGAACGCTTTCTATAAAGTCAATATTTATAATGCAGTTAAAAAGTAGTGACTCACCTCAATCCGGGTGGCGGAGGACGAATCTCAGTTGCCTCCGCGTCTGAGACCGTCAATCTGTGCATCTTATCACGTGACTTGTTGAGCGCGTTACCACGGAGACATAGCGCATGCGTGGAGGCTTCACGCTATTCTCCACGGCATCCACACACACCCAACTCAACACGCGCCCCACCGAGAGCGAGAACCACATTATAGCGACCACGAGGAGGTTACCCCATGTGGCTCTACCCTCCCTAGCAACCGGTCCAATTTGGTTGCTTGGGAGACCCGACTGGAGTCACTCAGCACGCCCTGGATTCAAACTCGCGACTCCAGGTGTGATAGTCAGCGTCAAGACTCGCTGAGATACACAAACCCGCTAACGCATTATTATGCCTTTACAAATCATTATAAATATAGGGTTCAAAGAAAGTGTTACCAATATTTTGAATCATATAAAATAATAAATAATAAAAAAATCACTCATGTCATTTCAGAGCAAATATATAATTATCGAGATATATATTGAATATCATCAATAGGCTGAAAAATATTGAGATTTTGGTTTTGCCACACACACACACACACACACGCGCGCGCGCGCACACACACACACACACGCGCGCGCACGCACACACACACAGGCACACACAGAACAATTAAAACCATCTGCCTAATATTATGTTGATCCCATTCATGCTGCGAAAACAGCACCAATAATTAATAATTTTAATATAATTTATTGATAATAATTTAATAATTCAATGAATGATTAAATCAGGTGTAAAAATGTGCCTTTTCATAAAAATGTCACCCAAATTGTTCCACATGATTGAATTTTTTTCAATGCTTATTTTTTTAAGGAATAATGATAAAGCTTATTCCAAACTACTTGTATGCCAACATGTCTTTGTCAAGAGTTTCAGCTTTTAATGCCACATTTATTCTTTTTTAAACGGTCAACAGACAGTCACACCTCTTACACATTTGATCAAAATGACATTGAACTCAACAATTTAAAACATATTCATCATAGTAAAGGTTTCTCAAGTCATTGTTTTGTGTGAATTGCATTTTTAATGTATATATATATATATATATATATATAAAAAGATATTTCAAATGAGCATAATATCATAATGGCATGATGTTTGTCCAATCAAATGCTCTCTAGAATGAGAATGTCCCTCCCACTAATGACATCTGTAACTAACTAAGAATAGCTAGTAGCAAATCGTAATTCTTGGCTGTGATGCTAACTGAAGGCTATAAGCTAGTTTTGATATTCCCCACCAAAACTTCCTGTTTCAATGGAAAATGCATCAACAGCAATAAAAAAAAGCTTTCTTCAACTTCTTGATGATAAGTCTATGTATTGTGCTAGCTATACACGATTAGCATTTTATTATTTGCATTTAGCATTGCTTTTTATCCCTGCTGTCCCAATCAGAGGAGACCTGTGACCCATTTTTGGTCGCAACTCATCAGTTTGGAAGAGAACAGGAGTGGATTGAGTCTGTAAAATTGATTTGTGTGATGGTTGGTGAGATTATTAGAGCCATTGTCAAAACAGCAGTGAGCTCAGATTACAGCTGTTGCCTTCAGTGGCTCGCTCCAGATGTCATTGAGAAGCAGGAAACCCACACCATAATGAGCCCGGAATAATGACAGCGGCAGAGTCGGATTGTCTGCTGACTCAATGAGCGGGATTAGACGGTATTGTGGCGGTTTTCAAGCAGAGAAGACGAGGAGACATCTCAAAATGTCTGGGTAGGGTAACTTCACCTGCACGAATCGACAGTAAGTTCACAAGCTTCTCGCATTCAAGCGCTGAAAAAACCCAGTTGAACTGAATCAGCGAATTACAGTAAACACATGGTGGAAGACACAAGAGTCCTTATTACCACTGCTTTGAACAAAGCCCTAACAGATGAATTAGGATGAACTTTTATTCTGATTTTGTGTAGTACTTCATATAGTGCATGGAGAGGTGACAGTACGAGTGGTCACAAAACGTCGTTCTACACAAATGATGATGAGAAACCCCGTAATCAAACAGACATCGCTCTCAGACCGAAAGAGTCATCGTAAACTCCTTCCATAAACAAGCCCTATCCAAACGGCCACATCAAGACACGGCTGTTTTATTGTTGTTTTATTTTAGAATGTAAACACGACTCGCTCACACAAACAGACTCCATGGCAACCATCTGACCTCTGAGAACCAATCAATTACAAACGCTTAAACAACCAGATAATTAACAGCTGAACTGGTAGACCACTACTTCGCTCAAAGCGGTAAACACTGGGGAAACATACAGTGACAAACACGGTGAAGAGAAAACATTTCTCCTATGGCACCGTATAGAACTTAAAAGGCACTCCTATGACATCAAAGAGAGGTTTGCCTCTGACATCAAATAGAAATCAAAAGGTTCTACTATGGCATCATGTACAACTTGGAGGGGACTCCTATGGAATCATATAGAATATAAAAGTTATACCCATTGCATCATATAGAACTTAAAGGGGACTACTATGACATCATATAGAAGTTAAAAGGTACTCCTATGGCATCATTTGGAACATTCCAATGGAATTAAATAGAACTTAAAAGGTTCTCTGATGACATCACTTACAACTTAAACAAGGCTCCCATGACATCATACAGAACGTAAACAGTTCTCATATATGGTATCATATATAATTTAAAGGGAATATGTTGTAGCATCATATAGAACTTAAAGAGACTCCAATGGATTTATATAGAACTTAAAAGGTTCTCTGATTACATCATATAGAAATTAAACGTGGCTCCTATGACATCATAGAGAATGTAACAGTTCTCCTATATGGTATTATATATAACTTAAATGTTCTATGTTATGTTGTAGCACCATATATAACTTAAGAGACTTAAAAGGTTCTCTGATGACATCATATAGAACTTAAACAAGGCTCCTATGACATCATACAGAATGTAAACAGTTCTCCAATATAGAACTTAAAGGGGACTCATATGGAATCATATAGAGGTTCACCTATGACACCATATAGAACTTAAAGGGAACTACTATATCACCATATAGAAGTTAAAGGGAATATGTTGTAGCATCATACAGAACTTAAAATAGAGCTAACAGAGACTTAAAAGGTTCTCTGATGACATCATATAAAACTTAAACAAGGCTCCTATGACATCACAGAGAATGTAAACAGTTCTCCAATATAGAACTTAAAGGGGAGTCATATGGAATCATAAAAGGTTCACCTATGACACCATATAGAACTTAAAGGAATATGTTGTAGCATCATATAGATCTTACAAGAGACTCCAATGGAATTATATAGAAATTAAAAGGTTCTCCGATGGCATCATATAAAACTTAAACAAGGCTCCTATGACATCATACAGAATGTAAACATTTGGAACTTGGAGGGGACTCCTATATGGAATCATATAGAACTTAAAAGGCACTCATATGTCATTAAAGATTGGTTCATAAAGCACTTAAAAAGTTCTCCTATATGGCATCATGTAGAATGTAAAGCGGACTACTCCGACATCATATAAAACTTAAACGTTCTGTATGTGGCATTACATAGAACTTAAATGGTTCTCCTATAGCATCATATAGAACATAAATGAGGCTCCTATGACATCTTGGAGGGGACTCCTATGGAATCATATAGAAAATAAAAGGTTCCCCTATATGACATAATATAGAACTTATAGGGGACTACTACGGAATCAAATAGAAAATAAAAGGTTCCCCTATATGACATCATATAGAACTTATAGGGGACTACTATGGAATCAAATAGAAAATAAAAGGTTCACCTATATGACATCATATAGAACTTATAGGGGACTACTATGGAATCAAATAGAAAATAAAAGGTTCCCCTATATGACATCATATAGAACTTATAGGGGACTACTACGGAATCAAATAGAAAATAAAAGGTTCCCCTATATGACATCATATAGAACTTATAGGGAACTACTATGGAATCAAATAGAAAATAAAAGGTTCCCCTATATGACATCATATAGAACTTATAGGGAACTACTATGGAATCAAATAGAAAATAAAAGGTTCCCCTATATGACATCATATAGAACTTAAAGGAATATGTTGTAGCATCATATAGATCTTAAAAGAGACTCCAATGGAATTATATAGAAATTAAAAGGTTCTCCGATGGCATCATATAAAACTTAAACAAGGCTCCTATGACATCATACAGAATGTAAACATTTGGAACTTGGAGGGGACTCCTATATGGAATCATATAGAACTTAAAAGGCGCTCATATGTCATTAAAGATTGGTTCATAAAGCACTTAAAAAGTTCTCCTATATGGCATCATGTAGAATGTAAAGCGGACTACTCCGACATCATATAAAACTTAAACGTTCTGTATATGGCATTACATAGAACTTAAATGGTTCTCCTATAGCATCATATAGAACATAAATGAGGCTCCTATGACATCTTGGAGGGGACTCCTATGTAATCATATAGAAAATAAAAGGTTCCCCTATATGACATAATATAGAACTTATAGGAAACTACTATGGAATCATATAGAAAATAAAAGGTTCCCCTATATGACATCATATAGAACTTATAGGGGACTACTATGGAATCAAATGGAAAATAAAAGGTTCCCCTATATGACATCATATAGAACTTATAGGGGACTACTATGGAATCAAATAGAAAATAAAAGGTTCCCCTATATGACATCATATAGAACTTATAGGGGACTACTATGGAATCAAATAGAAAATAAAAGGTTCCCCTATATGACATCATATAGAACTTATAGGGGACTACTATGGAATCAAATAGAAAATAAAAGGTTCCCCTATATGACATCATATAGAACTTATAGGGGACTACTATGGAATCAAATAGAAAATAAAAGGTTCCACTATATGACATCATATAGAACTTATAGGGGACTACTATGGAATCAAATAGAAAATAAAAGGTTCCCCTATATGACATCATATAGAACTTATAGGGGACTACTATGGAATCAAATAGAAAATAAAAGGTTCCCCTATATGACATCATATAGAACTTATAGGGGACTACTACGGAATCAAATAGAAAATAAAAGGTTCCCCTATATGACATCATATAGAACTTATAAGGGACTACTATGGAATGATACAGAACTGTGATATTAGAGAGAGAGGTTTTCATTTTCAAGGTTCTGCTATGGCATCATGTAGAATGTAAATCTATGTTTGTCTACGGCATTATACAGAACTTATAACTTAAAAGGTTCTACTATGGCATTATAAACAACTTGGAGGGGACCGCTATGGAATAATATAGAACATAAAAGTTTCTACTATGACCTCATATAGTTTCCAAGGCAACTCCATGGATTCTATTCCCAGGGATCACACTAACTGATACAATTTATAACTCAAATGCACTTTGGATAAAAGTGTCCGTAAAGTGAATAAATGGACAGTTAGTGTCAAATGTTATAGCCGATGACAACAGACTGCCCTCATTTTTGGGATCCTCATTTGGAAGACTGCTCTCTTCCTGTTTTTGACATGTTATTTGTACAGTGGCTTTCATGTGCTACTGGATATTACGAGGAAAATGTCAGATGTTATGAGGGGACATGTGGAGAAATATGAGAGAGAGAGAGAGAGAGAGAGAGAGAGAGAGAGAGAGAGAGAGAGATGAGATCCTTCCATGGAGAATTGAGCGACAGGAATGCAGTCTCATTGTAAACATTGTTGAGTTGCGGAATGCCGCCGCCACACTTTGAAGTTACTGATCCCCTCTTCATCCTCCCCGTCCCCCTCTCTCTCTCTCTATCTCTCTCTCTATCTCTACAATAAAATCCTCCTTATCGCTGCCGTGATCCGAACACACAGCAGAAGAAAAGAATTCATTCTTCTATACAGTATCAATCTCACCTGTTTCTATTGCACAAGATTGTATAGGAGAGTGTACCGTTTACACAGAGCAGCCTGTGCAATCTCTCTCATAAGGATCAGATGTTTAGAATGTCTACATTATATCTAGAACATTCCAAAAGAGATTAAACAGGAGTGATTTCAAGAGAGCTTCCACTTTCACAGACTGCTGCCACCTCGCTGGAAACGTGAGACACGGCGCCTCCCATTCACCAGCGGACGGCCCAACGAGGGCAGAAAAAACAGAACAAGAGCACCAAGAAAAAAATAACAGGATCTCTCCGTCTTCATTTGTGTCACGGGCGTCTCTGGCCAGCGTTTCGAAACCCCATCACAGACGGAGGGGAAAGTCATCAGCCTTAAAATCCCCTCCGCAGCCGCAGATCCACATCATTCCGCTTTAAAGTATATTTTTGACATAATTACAGAAGAGGGCAAAGCGTCTTGAGTCATCCTCCGGGCCCGGAAGGATCGAATGCATAAACACAGGCCTCCCTCCTCCGCCCACACCAACACTCTTTTCTCTGGATGTTTTTCAATCCTTATTTTTTCTGGGACGTGTGTAAGGAAATCAGTAATGAATAGGTCTCCCGTTTGGGACGCCATCAAAATAAAACATCTTAAATTAGGTCAGAAGCTTTCAAGCGGACAACAGTCTATCATTCACTCACCTGTTTCTTTCCAAACACATTCAGCTTTCTTTCTTGGTAAGCTCTAAAATGACAAAAAGCGCCATAAGAAGTATCATAACAGCAGTCCTTAATGTTCTAAAGACATATGAATAAAAACCACCTGCCTAATATGGTGTAGGCCCCCCTCGTGCCGCCAAACCAGCGCCAACCCGCGTCTCAGAACAGCATTCTGCTGTGTAACGGTGTAACTACAGATGTAATTAAACGCAGGTACTTTAAATGTAAGTACAACGCAACAACACATATATACATTATATGTGATATCCCCGAGAGGGATAACGGCCGACTGCGGACGGTGGTGCGAGAGAGAGAGAGAGAGAGAGAGAGAGAGAGAGAGAGAGAGAGAGAGAGAGAGAGAGCGCGTTTACGGACATGTCCGTCGTGTGTGTGTTTGTGTCTTTTGTTCAAGTTTATCATTAAAATATTATTTATATTGTCAAGCCGGTTCTCGCTTCCTCCTTTCCATTGAACTCCTTTACACTGGTGCCGAAGACCCGGGAAGGAGGAGGGATACGCCGTAATGGAGTTCTCGCCGCTATCGTCCACCCCAACCGAGCCGACGCGGCCGTCTTCCGGGGGACGTGGGAACTTGGACGCACGGAAGCGGAGGAATTGGTCGCCCACCGCGAGGGAAGAAGGGGCTCCTAGCAGACCGCCTGGAGCAGTCAGGGCCACTGTCAGGGGCGGAGGAGACCCCTACCAGCCGCTGAAAAGTGGCGGGGTTTGAGACCGACGACCGCGATCCAAATCCGATACTGTGTGTTAGTAGTAGTTCCTATGACTCATGCATTTTATTCAAAGCCACTTGAAGAGGTGCGATATAAGATCATCTACAGTTTTACAACATGAATGCTGCTCAGATTGCAGTTTGTTGAAGAACGATGACGAAGGCGAGATCTCATGTAAACAATGGAGACTATATCAATATTTCTCACATTTATCACTTTTATGGACAAAAAGTGCGATTGGATGTTTTTAATGAACGCTTGTCGTGGACGACTGACCCAAGTGTGTTGAACTGGATTCATCTGGATTCGTCCCGTTTTGATATTGCATGTTTTCATAATAAAAGTCCCGTTTTGATATCGCATGTTTTCATAATAAAAGTTCCTTTTTGATATTGCATGTTTTCATAATAAAAGTCCCGTTTTGATATCGCATGTTTTCATAATAAAAGTCCCGTTTTGATATCGCATGTTTTCATAATAAAAGTCCCGTTTTGGTATTGCATGTTTTCATAATAAAAGTCCCGTTTTGATATCGCATGTTTTCATAATAAAAGTCCCGTTTTGATATCGCATGTTTTCATAATAAAAGTCCCGTTTTGGTATTGCATGTTTTCATAATAAAAGTCCCGTTTTGATATCGCATGTTTTCATAATAAAAGTCCCGTTTTGATGTCGCATGTTTTCATAATAAAAGTCCCGTTTTGGTATTGCATGTTTTCATAATAAAAGTCCCGTTTTGATATCGCATGTTTTCATAATAAAAGTCCCGTTTTGGTATCGCACGTTTTCATAATAAAAGTCCCGTTTTGGTATCGCACGTTTTCATAATAAAAGTCCCGTTTTGGTATTGCACGTTTTCATAATAAAAGTCCCGTTTTGGTATTGCACGTTTTCATAATAAAAGTCCCGTTTTGATATCGCACGTTTTCATAATAAAAGTTCCGTTTTGATATCGCACGTTTTCATAATAAAAGTTCCGTTTTGATATCGCACGTTTTCATAATAAAAGTCCCGTTTTGGTATCGCACGTTTTCATAATAAAAGTCCCGTTTTGGTATTGCACGTTTTCATAATAAAAGTCCCGTTTTGATATCGCACGTTTTCATAATAAAAGTCCCGTTTTGATATCGCACGTTTTCATAATAAAAGTTCCGTTTTGATATCGCACGTTTTCATAATAAAAGTCCCGTTTTGATATCGCACGTTTTCATAATAAAAGTCCCGTTTTGATATTGCATGTTTTCAGTTGTACTCTTGCACAAATAACTCACTCACTGTTTCTGGAGGATTACTATTGTGAAACAGAGATCAGATATCAATGTTGAACCCTTTGACAAGATGTATAATGTTAACATTAATTACATTTATAGACGGTAAATTATACATTAAAAATAAGCAGAGTGACGTCACAACCGCGCGCGGGCGGTTGCGTAACAACAGGTTAACTAGTAAACTGGATAATGTAGCAGCAAAATTAACAGTAAAGAGAACCTTTTTATTTCATAATTTTTTCCAAAAATGTTTCAACTTGTATCTGGACTTTAAAGGATTCAGATACACAAATACTAATGATGACAATAATAATAATAATATTAATAATAATAATAAATTGTTATTATTATTAATATTATTGATTATTATTTTTAAATACAACAGTAATATATTTAAATAGTGCACTTTTTAAACCCTCACGCTTTTATTTTGACATTCTGAATTCTCCAGGACGTCCTGTATGTGTCAGTTTGTAGTTCACAGTAGTTTAATTCACTTCTTATTCAAATTCTGGTAAAATGTTCCTTTGGTGCTGTTCTAAATGCATATTATATGTGAACCGAACTATTGAGCATCTACATCTGAGATGTTGTTCATGAGTAGCGCTCACATATTGCGCAACGTGTGAAGGCTAAAAATAGATGCAAGTGAGTGTGTAAAAGAGCAGCAACATTCACTAACACGCTGGAGCTGCACGTGCATTTGATATATTTACATATAAAAAACAGCCTTTTGTGATTAACAGAGCTGTCGCACGTCTTCAAGTGGCTTTGAATAAAATGCACGAGTCATGTGAACTTTGGGAGGCATGCGCACCTCGTGTTTTCAGAGCAGCTCGTTTCTGAAAAAAGTTAAAAATCTATATTTTCACTGAAGCAGAAGCAGACTACTCGACTACTACTATATGACAAAACCAGCCCAGGGAGCGTTTGGGCGCTCCTTAACTAATTTCCTGCCGGCATATGAGTTTCAGTCTCATATCTTCAAAGAGCTTCTGTAAAGTCCTCGAATTTTCTTTATTTCCTCTTCTCTGAACAGCTCTACTCTCTCTTAAATCACTCCATTAGTTTGCTCTTCCTCAGAGAGAGAGATTTATCACATGGGATCATCCTAGGTCAGAACTTCTTTTCAGGAGGTGACCGTTGTTGTCATTGTACCGTTATGAGTTACATTATATTTCTTTACCACACCTTGAAAGTACAGTGACCATTGGGATCTCCAGCTTCACAATGACACACAAACTTGCTCCCTATTTAGTGCACGACTTAACCTCCAGTGTGCTGTCTGTCTGCACTGGTCTCAGAACAGTTATAGGAGAGCTATAGGATGCTCCCTTGCTCCCTATTTAGTGCATGACTTAACCTCCAGTGTGCTGTCTGTCTGCACTGGTCTCAGAACAGTTATAGGAGAGCTATAGGATGCTCCCTTGCTCCCTATTTAGTGCACGACTTAACCTCCAGTGTGCTGTCTGTCTGCACTGGTCTCAGAACAGTTATAGGAGAGCTATAGGATGCTCCCTTGCTCCCTATTTAGTGCACGACTTAACCTCCAGTGTGCTGTCTGTCTGCACTGGTCTCAGAACAGTTATAGGAGAGCTATAGGATGATCCCTTGCTCCCTATTTAGTGCATGACTTAACCTCCAGTGTGCTGTCTGTCTGCACTGGTCTCAGAACAGTTATAGAGAGCTATAGGATGATCCCTTGCTCCCTATTTAGTGCATGACTTAACCTCCAGTGTGCTGTCTGTCTGCACTGGTCTCAGAACAGTTATAGGAGAGCTATAGGATGCTCGCTTGCTCCCTATTTAGTGCATGACTTAACCTCCAGTGTGCTGTCTGTCTGCACTGGTCTCAGAACAGTTATAGAGAGCTATAGGATGATCCCTTGCTCCCTATTTAGTGCATGACTTAACCTCCAGTGTGCTGTCTGTCTGCACTGGTCTCAGAACAGTTATAGGAGAGCTATAGGATGATCCCTTGCTCCCTATTTAGTGCATGACTTAACCTCCAGTGTGCTGTCTGTCTGCACTGGTCTCAGAACAGTTATAGGAGAGCTATAGGATGATCCCTTGCTCCCTATTTAGTGCATGACTTAACCTCCAGTGTGCTGTCTGTCTGCACTGGTCTCAGAACAGTTATAGAGAGCTATAGGATGATCCCTTGCTCCCTATTTAGTGCATGACTTAACCTCCAGTGTGCTGTCTGTCTGCACTGGTCTCAGAACAGTTATAGGAGAGCTATAGGATGATCCCTTGCTCCCTATTTAGTGCATGACTTAACCTCCAGTGTGCGGTCTGTCTGCATTGATCTCAGAACAGTTATAGGAGAGCTATAGGATGATCCCTTGCTCCCTATTTAGTGCATGACTTAACCTCCAGTGTGCTGTCTGTCTGCACTGGTCTCAGAACAGTTATAGAGAGCTATAGGATGATCCCTTGCTCCCTATTTAGTGCATGACTTAACCTCCAGTGTGCTGTCTGTCTGCACTGGTCTCAGAACATTTATAGAGAGCTATAGGATGATCCCTTGCTCCCTATTTAGTGCATGACTTAACCTCCAGTGTGCTGTCTGTCTGCACTGGTCTCAGAACAGTTATAGAGAGCTATAGGATGATCCCTTGCTCCCTATTTAGTGCATGACTTAACCTCCAGTGTGCTGTCTGTCGGCGCTGGTCTCAGAACAGTTATAGGAGAGCTATAGGATGATCCCTTGCTCCCTATTTAGTGCATGACTTAACCTCCAGTGTGCTGTCTGTCTGCACTGGTCTCAGAACAGTTATAGGAGAGCTATAGGATGATCCCTTGCTCCCTATTTAGTGCACGACTTAACCTCCAGTGTGCTGTCTGTCTGCACTGGTCTCAGAACAGTTATAGGAGAGCTATAGGATGCTCCCTTGCTCCCTATTTAGTGCATGACTTAACCTCCAGTGTGCTGTCTGTCTGTACTGGTATCAGAATAGTTTTAAATGCACTTTATTATCATCGTACCTCCATATAAAGCCTCTGAAAGACACATTTTCAGCTTTTGGACGCATTCATTCTCAATGTGATAATACAAAGTAAATATAGCAATGCATTTACTAATATTAATGAATAGAACTGTATTGCACAGTGATAACAAAATGCATATTAAAATGAAGCGAAGTGTTAAATTTGAAAGTTATTCAACATGTTTATTGAGGGAATAATGTCCCAAAATCCACGTTTGTGGACAACATGTTTATCGGCGTGTTGATGAAAGGACAAATGTATACCCCTATAGATAATGTACGTTTTTGGCAGATCTAAAAAGCAGCAATCATACATGTTTGATGTTTTGGTTGCTGTAGATCACATGTGAGCAACAGCTCTGACGCTCAACATCACTGGAAACAACTACACTGGTTTCGTGCAGGAACTGTGTGTATAATCACTCCTCCAAAACCAGTCCTGATGTCTCAGTGTCTCAGTGTCTTTTTCCATTTCGTGGTTGAAAGCAGAT
>NC_068278.1:58853748-58861248 GCF_025860055.1 Xyrauchen texanus | reverse complement strand
TAGGGGCCGGGTGTGTAGCATCACAACCCCGCCGCGCCCTCCGCCCAATCACACTTTCATTCTGTTCTCTTCCTTTTAATGAAAGACAAAATATTTTCTTGAGTTGTTCTCTCGGCCATTTTTGACATTGTACGAAACTTTAGAAAACTTGCATAACCTTCAGTGGCGTAAGATTCATGTGTACACTAGGAAGGACAAATGAACCCGTCGCTAAACTTGGGACATGCCTGCCAGTGTTTTCAGAAACCCGCCACCTTTTCGCAGTGGAGAGAGATCTCGTGTGCTCAAGGTTGCCAGATTGTGTCACTAAAGCATCCCACTGGCAGCATAAATCCAAACCAGATCTGATTGGGAGATTTCACATGTAGAAATCAATGTTCCTCAGAGCCTGCTTTGAACTGAACCCGAGATTAATGGCGTAGTCGGGAACTAGCAGAGAACGTACACAATGTTGTCTCGGTGTTGGGTGAAAAACAAACCTACTTTTTTTAAAGTTTAAATTGCTTGTGTACTTCTTTAAACTCCTTCAAGCATGTGGCGATCAGGCTGGTGAAATGGGGGTGGGGGGTAGGACGTCCTGCTGACAGACACACGCTTCACTTGACCAGAGCAGATTTATTAGAGAAGGTCAACTAAGGGCTAAGTGCTTCACGCTAGGGTTAAGATCACAAGACTCTCATGGGATTTGACCCTGTGACCTATCACTTCATTTCAATGACTGCCTACTGATGCATACTGATGCCTACTGATGCCTACTGATGCCTACTGTCGTGAACGGAGCACCAGTTGATTCTCAGAAGCACTGAATCCATCGGTCAAGACTGTGGGTTCTGTTAACGGTTCTCTGATGTGCTTACTTCCACTGAAGTGAGCGAAACACTATTCAAATACTCTTATAGTGTTTCCTGCTAATGCTAATGAATCTACAGTTTGGAGAAAGGTAAATAGAAACAGACTAATACGAGGTTATGAGTTATTTAAAACTATATTTGCTTGCATAAGGGAATTATAAATTATAAATATATGTACATTTCTGCATATATATAAAGTATGTATTTATATGTATTTACTGAATTACGTGCATTTTAAATACATTTTGGGGTAAATCGAGTATTGATGTATTGATGTATAGACACATGTGTGTAAAGTATGTGTGGTTTTCTTTTTGGGGATTATTAATTGTGTTATGAGTTTCAGTTATTGTTAATTCAACGTATTCAAAAAAATAAAAAAATAAACATTTGTTATAGAGTTTTTGTTTATGCAATCCAATAACTGCACATTAAATAAAAATACTTAATACTTTTTTAAACATTTTCTGCATTATTTACAGGTAATTAAAATTGTGTATGTGTGTGTATCTGTATCTGTGTGCGTATGTGTGTATCTGTGTGTGTGTGTGTGTATGTGTGTATCTGTATCTGTGTTTGTGTGAGTGTGTGTATCTGTATCTGTGTGTGTTTGTATCTGTGTGTGTGTGTGTGTGTGTGCGTTTAAGTGAGTGTGTGTGTGTGTGTGTATATCTGTATCTGTGTGTGTTCTGTATCTGTGTGTGTGTGTATCTGTGTGTGTGTGTGTGTGTATCTGTATCTGTGTGTGTTTGTATCTGTGTGTGTATCTGTATCTGTGTGTGTGCGTGTGAGTGTATGTGTGTGTGTATATGTGTGTATCTGTATATGTGTGTGTGTCTGTGTGTGTATATTTGTGTGTGTGTGTATCTGTGTTTGTGAGTGTGTGTGTATGTGTGTATCTGTATCTGTGTGTGTATATCTGTATCTGTGTGTGTGTTTGTATCTGTGTGTGTGTGTGTGTGTATCTGTATGTGTGTGTTTATGTATGTGTGTTTATTTGAGTGTGTATCTGTATCTGTGTGTGTGCGTGTGAGTGTATGTGTGAGTGTGTGTGTGTGTGCGCGTGTATGTGTGTGTGTGTATCTGTGTGCGTGTGTGTGTGTGTGCGTGCCTGTGTATCTGTGTGTGCGTGCGTGTGTGTGTATATGTGTATCTGTAGGCGCTTGTAAGTGTGTATGTGTGTATCTGTATGCGCTTGTAAGTGTGTGTGTATGTGTGTGTGTTTTGGCAACTGAACAGAGTTTAGCGGCAGAGGTGCCAGATATTCATGTTATTCAAAAGGTTATGAAAACATACAGAAGTGCTCCCTGAGGCATTACTGTCCATATCCCAACACTCCACAGTTTACACAGGCAGAATTAACTCTCGTCACACGGCATGTCTCCATGATTATATACAGTATATATATATGTGTGTGTGTGTATTAGGGGCGGGCATGAGTACTCGAGTTCTCGGTTACTCTGACATGGCAAAGATCGATCATGAAAACGATGATCACGCATGATGTGACTTCAACTAATTTGAAATCCAGTGAAAACTAAACACAAACGTGTCAAAGAGGAAGCTTATTTTTCATTTTGAACATCCCCGTACACAGCAATTTGTGCAACAGTAGCTCTTCAGCGGGATTGGACCAGACGGGCTAGCCTTCGCTCCCTACGCGCATCAGTGAACCTTGGGCGCCCATGACCCTGTCGCCAGTTCACCGGTTGTCCTTGCTTGGACCACTTTTGGTTGGTACTGACCACTGCATACCGGGAACACCCCACAAGACGTGTTGTTTTGGAGATGCTCTGACCAAGCCGCCTAGCCGTCACAGTTTGACCCTTGTCAAAGTCACTCCTGCCCATTTTTTGTGCTTCTAACACATGAAATTCAAGAACTGACTGTTCACTTGCTGCCTAATATATCGAATATATCTAATATACTCGACCCCATGACAGGTACCAATGTAACGAGATAATAAATGCCATTCACTTCACCTGTCAGTGGTTTTAATGTTTATCGGTGTATGTATACATGCAAAAGTAAAATGAATGTAGAGAGACTCACAAGATCATTTTTGAGAACAAAGAACAGAAAAGAAAATGACAAATAACAAAGAGAATTGATTTTGAGAACTACATAAACACAAAAGACAGACAGAGAAAAGGAAAGATGGGAAAACAGGAAGAAAGATAAAACCAGAAAGATAGTAAGACAGAAATAAATACATACAGACAGAAAGAAGACAGTAAGCACAGACAGACAGACAGAAAAAAGACAGTAAGAACAGACAGACAGAAAAAAGACAGTAAGAACAGACAGACAGACATAAAAAGACAGTAAGAACAGACAGACAGAAAAAAGACAGTAAGAACAGACAGACAGACATAAAAAAGACAGTAAGAACAGACAGACAGACATAAAAAAGACAGTAAGAACAGACAGACAGACATAAAAAAGACAGTAAGAACAGACAGACAGACAGAAAAAAGACAGTAAGAACAGACAGACAGACATAAAAAAGACAGTAAGAACAGACAGACAGACAGAAAAAAGACAGTAAGAACAGACAGACAGACAGAAAAAAGACAGTAAGAACAGACAGACAGACATAAAAAAGACAGTAAGAACAGACAGACAGACAGAAAAAAGACAGTAAGAACAGACAGACAGACAGACAGAAAAAAGACAGTAAGAACAGACAGACAGACAGACAGACAGAAAAAAGACAGTAAGAACAGACAGACATACAGAAAAAAGGCTGTAAGAACAGACAGACAGAAAAAAGGCTGTAAGAACAGACAGACAGACAGAAAAAAAGCTGTAAGAACAGACAGACAGACAGAAAAAAAGCTGTAAGAACAGACAGACAGGAATACAGACAGAAATACAGACAGACATACAGACAGAAAAAAGACAGTAAGAACAGACAGACAGACAGAAAAAAGACAGTAAGAACAGACAGACAGACATAAAAAGACAGTAAGAACAGACAGACAGAAAAAAGACAGTAAGAACAGACAGACAGACATAAAAAGACAGTAAGAACAGACAGACAGAAAAAAGACAGTAAGAACAGACAGACAGACATAAAAAAGACAGTAAGAACAGACAGACAGACAGACATAAAAAAGACAGTAAGAACAGACAGACAGACATAAAAAAGACAGTAAGAACAGACAGACAGACAGAAAAAAGACAGTAAGAACAGACAGACAGACATAAAAAAGACAGTAAGAACAGACAGACAGACAGAAAAAAGACAGTAAGAACAGACAGACAGACAGACAGAAAAAAGACAGTAAGAACAGACAGACAGACAGACAGACAGAAAAAGACAGTAAGAACAGACAGACATACAGAAAAAAGGCTGTAAGAACAGACAGACAGAAAAAAGGCTGTAAGAACAGACAGACAGACAGAAAAAAAGCTGTAAGAACAGACAGACAGACAGAAAAAAGACTGTAAGAACAGACAGACAGGAATACAGACAGAAATACAGACAGACATACAGACAGAAAAAAGACAGTAAGAACAGACAGACAGACATAAAAAAGACAGTAAGAACAGACAGACAGACAGAAAAAAGACAGTAAGAACAGACAGACGGACATAAAAAAGACAGTAAGAACAGACAGACATACAGAAAAAAGGCTGTAAGAACAGACAGACAGAAAAAAGGCTGTAAGAACAGACAGACAGACAGAAAAAAAGCTGTAAGAACAGACAGACAGAAAAAAGGCTGCAAGAACAGACAGACAGAAATACAGACAGACAGAAATACAGACAGAAAAAGACTATAAGAACAGACAGACAGAAATACAGACAGACATACAGACAGAAAAAAGACAGTAAGAACAGACAGACAGACATAAAAAAGACAGTAAGAACAGACAGACAGACAGAAAAAAGACAGTAAGAACAGACAGACGGACATAAAAAAGACAGTAAGAACAGACAGACATACAGAAAAAAGGCTGTAAGAACAGACAGACAGAAAAAAGGCTGTAAGAACAGACAGACAGAAAAAAGGCTGCAAGAACAGACAGACAGAAATACAGACAGACAGAAATACAGACAGAAAAAGACTATAAGAACAGACAGACAGAAATACAGACAGACATACAGACAGAAAAAAGACTATAAGAACAGACAGACACAAATACATACAGACAGAAATACAGACAGACAGACAGACAGACATAAAAAAGACAGTAAGAACAGACAGACAGACATAAAAAAGACAGTAAGAACAGACAGACAGACAGAAAAAAGACAGTAAGAACAGACAGACAGACATAAAAAGACAGTAAGAACAGACAGACAGAAAAAAGACAGTAAGAACAGACAGACAGACATAAAAAGACAGTAAGAACAGACAGACAGAAAAAGACAGTAAGAACAGACAGACAGACATAAAAAGACAGTAAGAACAGACAGACAGACAGAAAAAGACAGTAAGAACAGACAGACAGACAGACATAAAAAAGACAGTAAGAACAGACAGACAGACATACAAAAAGACAGTAAGAACAGACAGACAGACAGAAAAAAGACTAGTAAGAACAGACAGACAGACATAAAAAAGACAGTAAGAACAGACAGACAGACAGAAAAAGACTAGTAAGAACAGACAGACAGACAGACAGAAAAAAGACAGTAAGAACAGACAGACAGACAGACAGAAAAAAGACAGTAAGAACAGACAGACATACAGAAAAAAGGCTGTAAGAACAGACAGACAGAAAAAAGGCTGTAAGAACAGACAGACAGACAGAAAAAAGCTGTAAGAACAGACAGACAGGAATACAGACAGAAATACAGACAGACATACAGACAGAAAAAAGACTAGTAAGAACAGACAGACAGACATACAGTAAGAACAGACAGACAGACAGAAAAGACATAGACAGACAGGAAAAAAAGACTATAAGAACAGACAGACACAAATACATACAGACAGAAATACAGACAGACATACAGACAGAAAAAGACTATAAGAACAGACAGACAGAATACATACAGACAGAAATACAGACAGACATACAGACAGAAAAAAGACTATAAGAACAGACAGACACAAATACATACAGACAGAAATACAGACAGACATACAGACAGAAAAAGACTATAAGAACAGACAGACAGAAATACAGACAGACAGACAGACAGACAGAAAAAGACTATAAGAACAGACAGACAGAAATACAGACAGACAGACAGAAAAAGACTATAAGAACAGACAGACACAAATACATACAGACAGAAATACAGACAGACAGACAGAAAAAGACTATAAGAACAGACAGACAGAAATACATACAGACAGAAATACAGACAGACAGACAGAAAAAGACTATAAGAACAGACAGACAGAAATACAGACAGACATACAGACAGAAAAAAGACTATAAGAACAGACAGACAGAAATACAGACAGACATACAGACAGAAAAAAGACTATAAGAACAGACAGACAGAAATACAGACAGACATACAGACAGACAGAAAAAAGACTATAAGAACAGACAGACAGCAAATACAGACAGACATACAGACAGACAGAAAAAGACTATAAGAACAGACAGACACAAATACAGACAGACAGAATACAGACAGACAGAAAAAGACTATAAGAACAGACAGACAGAAATACATACAGACAGAAATACAGACAGACAGACAGAAAAGACTATAAGAACAGACAGACAGAAATACAGACAGACATACAGACAGAAAAAAGACTATAAGAACAGACAGACACAAATACATACAGACAGAAATACAGACAGACATACAGACAGAAAAAGACTATAAGAACAGACAGACAGAAATACATACAGACAGACATACAGACAGAAAAAAGACTATAAGAACAGACAGACACAAATACATACAGACAGAAATACAGACAGAAAAAGACTATAAGAACAGACAGACAGAAATACATACAGACAGAAATACAGACAGACATACAGACAGAAAAAAGACTATAAGAACAGACAGACACAAATACATACAGACAGAAATACAGACAGACAGAAAAAAGACTATAAGAACAGACAGACACAAATACAGACAGACAGACATACAGACAGAAAAAAGACTATAAGAACAGACAGACACAAATACAGACAGACAGACAGACAGACAGAAAAAGACTATAAGAACAGACAGACAGAAATACAGACAGAAATACAGACAGACAGACAGAAAAAGACTAAGAACAGACAGACAGAAATACAGACAGACATACAGACAGAAAAAAGACTATGAACAGACAGACATACAGACAGAAAAAGACTATAAGAACAGACAGACAGAAATACATACAGACAGAAATACAGACAGACATACAGACAGAAAAAGACTATAAGAACAGACAGACAGAAATACATACAGACAGACAGACAGAAAAAGACTATAAGAACAGACAGACAGAAATACATACAGACAGACAGACAGAAAAAGACTATAAGAACAGACAGACAGAAATACAGACAGACAGAAATACATACAGACATACAGACAGAAAAAAGACTATAAGAACAGACAGACAGAAATACATACAGACAGACAGACAGAAAAGACTATAAGAACAGACAGACAGAAATACATACAGACAGACAGACAGAAAAAGACTATAAGAACAGACAGACAGAAA
>NC_068278.1:58841248-58848748 GCF_025860055.1 Xyrauchen texanus | reverse complement strand
TGACAGAAAGATGCAACGCAAAGGTGAAATAGGAGCTTTAAAAGAGATCTTTGGCCAGAGGGGACAGAGAGAGATCAGAAGAGACGAGAGAAGTGAACGGGCGGCTCAATGTCCCAGCATGCAACACCTGTGGCAATTTAAACACTGAACACCCTCCTACAACCTGCTCCGTAACAGTGTGCGTTTTTAACCTTGGGCACAAATTAGCTGAAAAATATTCCTTGAAGGGAGCCCGATCATTTGAGACATCTTCAGAGAAGTAGCTCATCAAGACTCGTGTAAAACCGTCGTGTTGTCCTGATAACTTCCCCAATATTTACCAAACGTGGAAGTGAACTATAGCAAGTTTAACACGTGAATAGTATGATGTCCCTACTGACATTTGGGTGCACTACAGAAAGTATGGAAGTTGTGCATCTATTCAGACTCAAATTTAAAAATATATTCTATTCTATTATTTTCAAATTGGCATTTTGTACATCCATTCGATATACGTGCCGGGTCACCAAAGTCCAATATTTACATGCATCTAAGGGTTAATATCACACCGTCGCATAGTTTGAAGTACCATTTCAAGTCCGGATCAGTTTAAAGTTAGGGGTTTGTTCAAATCACTTTAAGAGTTACAGCGATGCTTGACTTTAAAAACAAACACACAAACAAACGTGTTTATTTATCTCAAAATATGCTTTTAGTGGTATGTAATTAGGGCTGGGCGATGTGGGCAAAATTGTTATCACGATAATCTTTTTCATATTCTTCGATATCGATATTTATCACGATATACATTTACACATTGCACTTTTTTTTATTTCAAAGTTGATGGAAGAAAAGACGAAAAAATGAATTCTGAACAGTCAAAATAGTCTCTATAAAACTGCACAGGGGGTCCCGAGACGGCCAAAGCAGTGCAGTCTGCGGGAACTTTCACCAATTTTACCGTCTTTTACCGTTTATCCATTGAAAATGAATGTTAAAAGATCATCTGTTTGTTCTGAAGCATAGTGACAACAGTCCAGTGTTTGTTGGAATATTTTAACATTAAAATTAAATATTTTTTATATTTCTTTAGATTCAGATACCCAAGTATGGGGCACAGAAGCCCTCGTGACTGTGGAATGATGCTACATTTAGAAAACGTCTGTATATTTTCATTAAAGTGAGAGACCCATCGACCAACTAGTCATTTTAGTCCTTATCCATTCCAGACATCTAATTAACTTTCACAACATTAGAACAGAAATCGATTCGTTTATTCGATTTGTTTATTATTAAAGGCTCGTAACATGCTGATTAATAAAGACACATTTAGAAGGGAAAAACGTTTTGATCTTAAAGGTGCTTTGAAACCACGTTAACTCATGCGGCGCTTCATGTCTGCACACATGCAGGGAAAAGAGGCGACGCGAGCGGAGCGGGACGGGGCAGAAATGATGCATGTTTGGTGCTAGAGAACAATATTGAAGATTACAGCGCAGAAAGATCAGAGCTGTCGTCCACATCACTGTTGTTCTGTCACACTCTTCACTAGAGACGATGAGAGGGCGCAACCGTTGTCATGAAGTCTTGCGGTGCGGATGGAATCAATCCAGTGTCCGACGTAGCCTAATTGTTAGCAAGGCAGCTAGCATTAGCACGTTCATCCAGTCTGACCCTACGTTACCACTGGCGCGTTCGGAGCGAAGCTGAGAGCGGTGCGGAGCGACTCTCTCCTAGCGCTGTGAGCATCTTTGAACGGATTTCACCGCCCCAGAGGAAACGCAGCCTGAAAAAGCCAAACTACTTGTGTTTTAGCGACACGCCGTAAATATCGAAAATCCCTCAAAAGCTTATCGTGGATTTTCTGAAAAAGCTTCTCTCGCTAAAATAAAAATATTATTATTATAATTATATTATAATTATTGTTATTTTTACCCAGCCCTAATCCCTATTATATTTTTATATCATACGTTTTATTATAGATTCAACAAAGCTAAATAAAATTATTTTCACGTACCCACCCCCGTTTGGGAATCACGGTGATATAGCAATTAGGGCTGTCAATCGATTAAAAATGTTAATCTAATTAATTACACGTTATGACAATTAATTAATTGCAATTAATCGCATATATAAATATTTGCTGAAAAATCCCCTCAAATAGCAATTCAATATATATTTATGAAATAATTCTAAATGGTTATATTTAAACAATTATAAACTATATATATATAATATATATAAATATAATACATTATTGTGGCACACGAGTAAAACATAAAAAAATAACGCTTCACAATAACATAACATTATTTAACAAAATTTGTTAGCATGAACTATCAATGAACAATGCTTTTACGCCATTTACTAATTTTAACAAAAACTAATAAATTTTTTAAATCAAAAGTTATGTTTGTTAACATTAATGCACTATGAACTAACAATCAACAAGTGCTTTTATTAACTAACATTAACAAAGCTGAATAAATGCTATATATATATATATATATATATATATATATATATATATATATATATATATATATATATATATATATATATATATATATTAATGGTTTATTCATGATCTCTAATGCAATAACTAATGTTAACGTAAGGAACCATATTGTAGAGTGTTTCCAGGCTTTAAAATCCAATATACTGATTATTTCCATTTTATTGAAGATGAGCCAGTCATTGGCCTACAGTTCCCAGCACTATACAGGAATAAGGGCTTTTCTAAAGACGTCAGACGAACGTTGCGTCGCATCATAAACAATTTTTATCTCACTGTGTCAAGTTTAACGTAGTTTAAATCTTAGAAAAACACGTCTTGAGATCCCTGCGTTCGGATTTGAGCTCCGTCAAGTTTAAATGTAAGAGCGTGTTCTCATATCGTGTTGTTTGTTCTCTGTATAAGCTGCTCGTTGCCTATACAGCTGGAGTTTCACTTACTGCCCCCTGGAGAAAACAGGTGGTACTACAAGCTTGAATTACAGTCCGGGGACATTATTAATTACACACTATTTTTACATAATTAATAACACTGAATTAACACGTTAAATCGACAGCTCTAATAGTAATGATTAGCTTTATTTGGAATCTTAAGTTATTTTTCACTTCAGTAAATGTGTGCGTACAAGAGAACGGCTTCAAAATATGTTGTTATCTCATTTGATTAAGCATGGAGGCGATTTTTAAAATAAAGCATCTCTAACACCGATACAGAGTGAGTAATACAGTCTTAACTTTCATGTTGTTTACAGCAGTAAGTACAGAAGAGAGAACGACACTATCCAGATATTACTACACATACAGTCAAAAACAAACCGAGAGAGAGAGAGATAAATAGTTCACACAGTTCTGTCGGAACTCCATGGAAAAAGCGTGGAGTATCTTGAGGAATGTTAAAGAGAAGCCCCTTCATCAGAGAAGAGGAAGAGGAAGTAGAGCGGGGTGTTTTACACATTACACACACACACAGGGCAATATCAAAGCAGATCACTATACCAGCTGCCGCAGTGAGGACGCCACATATAAAACTTAAACTGCAAGATCCATTATACACACACACACGCACACACATGCACACGCACACACAAACATTCTGAAATGTGTCAGAACACAATTCAAAACACAAGTATAAATTGCATTCTCAGGGTTGCCACTAGGGGCACTAAAACAGCATAAAACAACTGTCATGGCGGAGCAAGTTAGTTGAAGTTAGTTATGAAGCACATCGTTATTTCTGAAAACATTTAATTAAATGAGCTTCCTCCAACTCAAGTGTTTAATGACAGACATACTCTATGGATCTGCCCCTTGGGGGGTGATTGGGCAGAGGAGTTTTGTGGTTGAAATACAAAGAGCGTTAAAAACCGTGAGTCAAACGCACTTCTGAGTTTATACATGATTTCAAAGGCTCTTTAAAAGGACATATTGCACACTTTTGAAGAATGAGATAAAGTCATGAAACAGAAGAAAAAGGTAACATACAAAATATAAAAACCAATGTTAAGGCCAACAGAAAAAGTAGATCAATGTAAAAAATGTCAACATATAAAACAAGTGAAACAGAACACCCACACGCACGCGCACACACGCAGGCACGCACAAGCACGCGCAGGCACACGCGAGCACTCACGCGCAAGCACGCACGCACAAGCACGCACGCACATGCACTCACGCACAAGCACGCACGCACAAGCACGCACGCACATGCACTCACGCACAAGCACGCACGCACATGCACTCACGCACAAGCACGCACGCACAAGCACGCACGCACAAGCACGCACGCACAAGCACGCACAAGCACGCACGCACAAGCACGCACGCACAAGCACGCACGCACATGCACTCACGCACAAGCACGCACGCACATGCACTCACGCACAAGCACGCACGCACATGCACTCACGCACAAGCACGCACGCACATGCACTCACGCACAAGCACGCACGCACAAGCACGCACGCACAAGCACGCACGCACATGCACTCACGCACAAGCACTCACGCACAAGCACTCACGCCCAAGCACTCACGCCCAAGCACTGCACGCGCAAGCACGCACGCGCAAGCACGCACGAGCACGCACGTGTAGGCGTACACACACACACACATACAAAATTGCCTCTGGTAAGAAATCTGATTAATTTCATAAAAAAAAAAAAAAAATAGGACTTTCTATAGCTAAATATTATTTAAAATTTCACAAAGAAGTCGCGTTGTCCACATATGTGTACATACATTTTTAGGTATTTGCTCTAATTTGCATGTTGTCAGACAAGGTAACATAGACAAAGTTTTTAAAGTGGAACTCTGTGTTTCATCTGCTCATTGAGGTCCATAAACGTCCTCACACGATATAAATGCACATTTATATACAAAAGTCGAAAAGTGTAAACTAGGGCTGTCCACCTGTACTTGTATCAGAATCGGGTCCAATACCATGTTCATGTACTTCTATTCATGCTCTTAGAAATGCTCCGATACTAAAAACCAATACCATCGGATAAACAAATGTCACTGTGTGGTTATTTAACAGCAAAGGCTGCGATTTATTGAACTAAACAATGTATAGTTTGCATGTGCTGCACGCTTCAATGAATGTGAATGTGTGAAGCCGGCTCTTCATACATAAAGATGTAATCAATTTATTTATTTAGACACAAATCTTAAAAGCTCTATTTTCAAATGCATGTAGACATTATGACCAAAAGTGAACAAGTGCTTTGAAATTTGCAGATAAATCAGAAGTGTTACATTTTGATAATTTATCAAATTAATTGCACTCTACAGATTATTGTAATCAATAAAAACATCAAAACTGATTAAAAAGCAACAAGATAATCAGATGTATAGATCATTAGATAATCCACATGAAGCACAATGTTACATATGACCACCAGGAGATGGCGCCAAATACACGACACAGACTCAATGATGACTCAAATGACACAGAATGAAACTCATTCTTTGAAATCTCATGACTAAAATCATATCTGCATGCTATGCAAACCTTTAGTCATTGTTGTGTTTGCATGTGTAATTAGTTCTTATGTACAATTATTATCTTTTATTTGTTTGGAGATGCTTTTGGACACTATGATCAATTATTTTTATATTGCTATAACTTTTGATTGCTTTGACGTATCAACACAAAATATTTCCCAGATACAGTTGACATGATTGGGAACAAAACTAGTTTTTTGGAGCCACCTTATATATATATATAAATACCCAGATATAAATAATGCCACTGAAACAAGAAATCTTTTCAGAGCTTAAAGGGTTAATTACATTAGAAATACAATGCAAAACAATGTACGCCATTTATCAAGCCCCCGACATGTACGTAAACGCCATAATAAGAAATGTTCCTATTTCGGAGAAATGCAAGCTTGAAGTAGCATCTTGACGCAGCGGGAGGCAGTCAGCGCAACTCCAGCTGTACACGCAAAAGGCCTGGTTAACCCAACGCACAGGCAACACGCATCAAATGTGTCCATCTGACGCATGAGTACATAATCAACAATTAAAAATAGCGCGGATGGAAGTAGTCCAATAATAATGTTCAATTTAATGGAATTAAAACAAACAATATTTGGACTTTTAAAAGACCCTTTTGTAATGTCTAAATACAAAATATATATATTTACATCGTCGAAGTTATAATATTTATGATATAATATTTCTAAATTAACTTTTATTTGGGAGCCTTTCTTAGTAAATATTATTAAGAGATTCTTGATTAATTAATCGGCACATCATGTAATTAATTTTATGAAAAAATGTTATAAGATTGACCGGCCTAATAAAAATAAAATGGACAAAACAGTAATGACAAACTGTAAAAGCTGTTAAGGGTCACATGTTAGAAACATATAGAACATTCTATATATGGTTGGATAAACCACATGACCGCTCATGATTTCATGTGCTTCCTTGCAGGAAAAGTGACCACAGGAACATTGTCAGAGTGTGTAAGAATCGTTTCGAGGACTATTTCAGCACACGAACGATATACAGTATAACAGTGACTTCCTGTGTACTGTAGTCGACTCATCTATGGTGCTGTTTGGATGTTAAAAATGACTGTTTATAATGGAAAGTTTCACATTACGACAGCAGGTCAGTTTATATTGCACTATATACGGTTTGTGCTTCGCAAACAAGTTCTCTGCATGTTATCTAGTTTATACATTTCAAGGTCAAAACACCCTGTAAAGAAACAGTAATTAAAGAGTCCCTCGATATGCCATTTTTAACAGATTACCAGCAAAACAAAGGCCACTCATGCACTGCTCCTACAGCAAATTCTACATCCCAAATCACTGCTGAAATATTCAAACAGTGACGACCGAATTAGTGTACCTTAATTATCAGCCCCTTAAACTCTGGTGCATTTTTGGGCTGCCGTCTGCAATTGTTCACACTCACCATTCACACATACTGTGGACTAATTGCAAAAAATTGGTCACATTTTTCAGAGAACCCCCAAATAAAATAAAAAGACTCTAATTATGCATAAATAATTGTGGCAGGGCGGAGGGCGGGGCCGGGTCGTGATCCTACACACCCGGTCCCGTATTAGGCTAATCAAGCCTCCCGAGAGGGATAAAGGTCGACTGCAGAGGATCGTGCGGGAGAGAGAGAGATCGTTAACGGACATGTCCGTCATGTGTGTGTGTTTATGTTTGTGTGCTTCAGTTTATTATTAAAATATTATTTATGTTGAAAAGCCGGTTCTCGCCTCCTCCTTTCAATTGAATACTTTACACTGGTGCCGAAATCCGGGAAGGAGGAGGGATACGCCGTAGAAGAGTTTGCAACTTTGCAAACATGTAATTCTGGTTCTGTTCACTCTACCTCTCTTTGAAAAGTCTCATTTCATTCCACTAGATGCCAGAAAACACTAGAACAAAATACTTTTTCTCTATTACATTCCATCCCAATATACAGATGTGAACTGTAGGGGGCGCTCTAACACATTTTACCCCTCTCAGATGTGCTCGTC